>NW_017670851.1:97815-128387 GCF_001879085.1 Nicotiana attenuata | reverse complement strand
AAAAACTGAAATTTGAAAAAAAAAAAAAGCCGTTTTTTTTGGAGAGGAGGGGTGGGTGGGTTGGTGAGGGTGGGTTGGTGAGGGTGGAAAGTTGAGAAAGAGTTTTGGAAAATGTTTTCCCTTCTCTTGATAAGGAAAACATTTTCCTCCAATTGGAGGAAAATGGGTTCATAAGGAAAATATTTTCCAAAACATTTAAGCCAACCAAACATTGGAAAATTGAAAAATATTTTTCGGAAAATGTTTTCCTTCATACCAAACACACCCTTACTGTCTTCTAACCAGATTTACTGCTCATTAAACACAATTAAGCTATGCCTAAACTAAACAACAAGCTAATACAAACAACCATGAATTAACCAATAACTAGACATGTCAATTTAAGCAAATATGCCATTTAAAGACCACAACGATCACACTATCTAAATTTCAGATTCAACAACAACTACTCAGAAAATTTAAAACGATTTCACTATTCATTAATGGCTAACCTATGCATGTTGTCATTCAAATAAATAATTACTAATTAAATGCAAGTCCAACAGTTACTTAGTTAATTTATGGGCGAAAAACTGATTCAATTAAACTAGGTCAAACAAACCACACATAATTAAAAAAAATGATTCTTCTGTTTTCAACAAACAGAATCAACAAAAGGAAATAAAAGAATAAGGGTGTACCTATGGGAAAAAATGACGATTTAATTGAGGCGATTCAACGAGGCTCGGTCGGATTCTGATGGTCCCGCAATGAGCTAAAACTTACATTAATCAATTGCTCTTGACAAGAGCAATTGATAAATATTAGTTTCAAGTCCAAACAATTGAGAATTGATGAGGGAATCAGAAGGAGACGAAACTAGGTTTTCTGGCCATTTTTAGATCTGAAAATCGGGCAATTCTAGGATATTTTGGAGGAAATTAAAAGGAGATATAGGATGAGGAGGAAATGGGGATTGTGGGGGTGAAGATTTGGGGTTATTTGGTGGTGGCCGCCGGTGGAAAAATTGGGTGTGAGGGCGGTTAGGGTTTGAGGTGTTAGAGGAGATGGGAGATGAGGTTGATTTTGGGGTATGGGGTAATTTTCGGACAATTGTATCAGCTGGCTTGGGCAGTTCACAATCGTGGGATCAAACAAAATGAACGGCTGAGATAACTTGTCATTGAAAGGGGGCAGTTTTGGACTTAGGGTGGGAATGGACCGATTTTAAGGGAGATTGGGCTTGGGGCTGATGGGTTTGAGGGGACTTTGGGCCGTTTGAGAATGTGTTTTAGCCCAATTCGGAATAACCAAGCAAAAGCCTTTTTCTTTCTTTCTTTCTTTTTTCCTCGATTTTGTAAATACTAAACAAATTAAATAAAATCCTAGATTAGATCTTAACTTTGTCTAATTTGTAAAGTTAACCTTACTAAATTATTTTTCGTTAACTTAATACTAATTAATTTAAAAACTAAAAGCTAAAATATTAACATGACCGTTGTATTTTTGTGATTTTCGTTTAATAATGCATTTAAATAACGATTAAATCCCAAATGCAAATAAAAATCTAAAATGCTATGCAATGAAGATTTGAACATTTTATAGTATTTTTATGATTTTAAAATATTATATATGCACAAAATGCAACTAAATGCAAACAATAATTAACAAGAAATTCCTAAAAATTCTATAAAAATTAAAACAATTAGAAAAAATCTATTTTTTATGGATTTTGTAGGAGTATTTTTCTTAGGGCAAACATTACGTGCTCACAGGTAGTCGAGAGTTTCTCCTAATCTTACCAATAGTATTAGTAATATTCTTATATTATCTTGTTCCTATATCTTTGTTATTACACGCTATGTCATTCTAACCAGTCATATTAGTACGATTCTTGCGTTTCTCATATCTTGATCTTTGTTTATTTTTTTCTTGTTGTTGTTGTTATTATTGTTGGTTGCTTCCTTTTCACTGTTCCTTGAGCCGAGGGCACAAAGTAAGGGTAAGATCTGCATACACATTACCCTCCTCAGACTCAACTTGTGAAATTACATTGAGTCTGTTGTTGTTGTTGTTGTATTTTTTTTTTCTTTTTTCTTCTTCAACCTTGTAATAATTGCATAACTTTTGTGTAATACAATCCATTTTTCTCTTTATGTATAACTTTTTTATTGTTCAAGTTCGGTTTTTCATTTTTTAAATAGAAATTCAAGCAACTCGACTAACTTATGGTGATATATATCTACTACTTGTGAACTAGACTAATATACGTTTGTAACCTAAAAATAATGTAGAAAAATTAAAAAATATAAATAATTATTTGACAATTTAAAAAAATAACATGAAAGAATGGAATTAGACAATAATAGGGAGAGAAAGTGAGTAAAAACTAAAAGAGAAAATACTTTTTTCTTAAACTAGGGTCAAAATGATAACATCTAAAAGTTTTGGGCTACCCTGCATTTGTTTTTCTTTTTTTTTAAAGCTTTAGCTTTAATTATAGAAAATCTGATTACTAAAAAAATTAATATTTCTGCAAAAAATAAAAGGAGTTTTCTACGCAAATCTGGCCTTAAATAGTTTGTAAACAGCAAGTTGGTCCATTTAGGTGAGGCAATGCTGCCCTCTACATGATTACAAGGGGGCAACTGGGCTCCTTAATTAGCTGGTGTTTCTGTTTTTTCTTCTATCCTTCTATTTTCTGTCAATATTAGATTTCACAAATTTCGCTTTAAAACAAAAAATTTTATTCATATTTATTTGATAATTCAAAGTATGTATGTCTGATAACTAAGAATCTTCAAAGGATTTTTGGTTTTGAGAACTTCAAATGGAAGTCACATTACAAAGAAATTAGAATTAGCTACAAACTATGTCGCTAATTTATCGCTAAATTATTCGTAGCTAATCGAATTTTTTGTCTTAATTCGTCGCTAAATAGGATTAACAATAAATTTTTCTATTAGCTACAGAATTTGTTTGTCGCTAATTTCTGTTTTTTTAATAGTGTCAGAAGAGTCTATAGGTAGTTTGTTTCATATTTGATGATGAATTTCTCGTTTACATATTTGTTTGAACATATAATTAACATACTTATGGAGGATGATCATTTCCTCGTAAATATCATTCTCCATTTTATGAATAACATCTAAAAGTTGTGTTTATGAGAATGATCATTTGCTCATAAACCTAAATTTCTAACGTGATTTTATGACTTGTAAGTCGACGTTTCGACTTTGTCCGTCGGCAACTGAATATTTCGATCTGGTTCGATTCAACACAAACTCTCTTCTTCTTTTTTCTTCCTCTCTTTTTTTTTCTTTTTTTTTTCTGCCAAAAAGGATAATTAAGATACCAAACATGGGGCCCATAATTTAAAAAAAAAAAAACAAGAAAATAGATAAAATGGGATATTGTCGATCGGGTGATTTTGGAATTGCTAGAAATTAAAGATGCTTTCCCATCAAATAGCTATGGTGGCCGGTGGGAGGGCATTTTGCTCCCTTATTTGGTACCTGCAAAGACCTACACAATTTAATGATGTTTGGCTTATGCTCCTAAACCACTCGCACAATGTCTCAACAATCAAATATTATATTACTATGAAAAAGGAATTTAAAAAAAAACAAATTGCAAAAAAAGGGTCCTCCAAAACCAGACATTTTGGCAACTATAATCTACATCAAAAGGTAGTAGTTGTAGGAGTTCGGAACCAAAATGTGGTTCTTTTGGACTCAAACTACACAAATAGGTGTAAAAAAAAAAAAGTTATCATTACTATATATAACGTCAGAAAACCTGGCGCTATACATTAACGGTAACTGCACCGTTAATGTATAGCGCCAGATTTTCTGGCGTTATACAAAAAAAATCTGACGCAGCTAATATAGTGCCATAAAAAGTGGCGCTATATGTCGGACCATTTATCATAGACAGTGACCAAATCCTGCAGCAACATTAACTTCTAGACCCTGCAATTATAGACACTTTCAATCCGTCAGTTTCAGAAATAATATTTTTTATTTTTATTTTTGGAAATGTAATTAAGCTGATGATTCTTTATTAATGAATTTGTAACTTTTTTATTGCCTCGTCCGTGCCTCTTGCTCCTTAGGGTGTCACTATTAGTATAATTTAGGAGTTCAGATAATTTTTTCTTAATTACGATTTTCTCAAACATTTTAACTAAAAGAATTATGATCCGAAGCACTTTTACACACAGGAAAAAATGCATAATTAATTAAGAAATCAATGATAATTCAAGCTGAGAATGATAATTTTTTATTCAGAAAAATAAAAAGTAATCAGAGTTCACAATTAGATAAAACAACCTTTATGAAGACAAATAAAATATTGTAATTTGAAATGTCAAACTATCTGATTTCATATTTATAAATTGGCACAACTTCTACGGAAAATACTCTTGATCGAATACATAGACAGTGACCATTTATCATAATGACCCTGCAATTATAGACACTTTACAAAATTATGTGAGAAAGAGACTTTGCTATTATTTAAAATAAAAAGGTAAAGGGTAAAATAGAATTATAAAGTAATAAGTTAGGGCATAATTAGAAAGAAAAATAGGAACGATCCCACCACACCAAATCGGTTGTTTCAAAAAATAGGACTTTCCATTGTTCCGGAACAATGGATTTAACAATACAATACAACCAATTTTAACTAAACAATCAAAACAAACATTGTTCGGTGAAAACAATACAATACGATACAATAGGTAACAACCATCCAAACAAGTTGTAAAGCTAATAAGTGGAAATGTAAAGTCTAAAAATAACCAATGTTGAGTTAATATTTTACGATAAATAACTTAATATAACTTGTCATTTGTTGGAAAATCCCTCAATATGTTTAAATAAAATATCAAAATGAAAAATACTACCTTGAGTCATAATGTTAACTACATATGTTTGAGAATCTTAGTTGGGGTCAAAATAATCTACATAATTAAGATAAGGAAAATTTTATTAACATATAAAGTTTTAATTGATTTCAAAGTTCTAAATATTAAGAAAATCATTAATGACTATTATTAAATATTAGAAAATTTATTAAATGAATATTCATAAATAGTAGAGCAATAACTAAATGATTGTTTTACACGTATTTGACGTGTGCATTTAAGTACGATAATTTGTTTATGCTATTCCTAAATTATACTAATAGTGACACCCTAAGGAGCAAGAGGCACGGACGAGGCAATAAAAAAGTTACAAATTCATTAATAAAGAATCATCAGCTTAATTACATTTCCAAAAATAAAAATAAAAAATATTATTTCTGAAACTAACGGATTGAAAGTGTCTATAATTGCAGGGTCTAGAAATTAATGTGCTGCAGGATTTGGTCACTGTCTATGATTAATGGTCCGACATACAGCGCCACTTTTTATGGCACTATATCAGCTGCGTCAGATTTTTTTTGTATAACGCCAGAAAATCTGGCGCTATACATTAACGGTGCAGTTACCGTTAATGTATAGCGTAAGGTTTTCTGGCGTTATATATAGTATGGTAACTTATTTTTTTTTTACACCTATTTGTGTAGTTTAAATCCAAAAAAATCACATTTTGGTTTCGGACTCGTAGTTGTAGCATCTACTTCAATCGATTGGACTCTAGGGTGATCAATCCCTTGTCATTCGTGTCATTTCTTGATTTTTCGATTGTCGAGGAGAAGAAAAAATTAGAAGAACCTTTCTTATTCGATCAGCGAGATAACAAATAATTGAAAAAGTTTTAAACCTGTCAATGTCCTAAACTCTATTATTTTTGACCCTTCTATGCTTTTTTAATTCGAAAGCATGAGTTGAATATTAGTTAATAATGCAATGGTAAGTAATTGACTTGATTGACCCCAAAAAAATACTTAACATTTTTTTTCAAAATCACTTTGTTCAATTTGCGCAGAGTATTAATTTATTTATTTATGGTGCTCTTCTGTTAGATCTTGAATGAATAATACAAGACATGATTGAAGGATCTCATAAGTCATAACTCATGAGTAAATCATGCTATAAAAGGAAAAGAAGAATGAAAACTATAGTTGACAGAATCTAGATTTTTATTATTTATTTATTTATTATTCAATTTTATTTTAATTTATTTTATTTTTTGGTAAAATCAAAACCTAAAGCAACTTACGAAATTTTCACACGATATGATTGAAGTCTAGCAGCAAATGGATCCTCATACTATTACTGTTGGGCTAAAACGGCCCAATGACACTCTTAACATGGTGTGATATTGTCCGCTTTGGGCCAAGCCCGCACGGTTTTCCCCAAAAGACCTCACACCATTAAGAGATCCCTACACCTTATATGTAGACTCCCAATCTTTTCAGCTACCAATGTGGGACTTTGTTCGCACACCCAACAATCTCCCCCTCGAACGAAGTTCCACGTGGCCCAGCACCACGATTTACGGGTCAATTTTCGAGATTCACTGTGTGCCACCCACATTGTTAGGTATTATGGCAACCGAAGCCCGCAACTAGCTTCTTCTTGTGTGCGTGCCGCCCCGCACCATCACTCCGCCATCTCCATACTCATCCCACTGAACCTGGGCTCTGATACCAGTTGTTGGGCTAAAACGGCCCAATGACACTCTTAACATGGTGTGATATTGTCCGCTTTGGGCCAAGCCCGCACGGTTTTTCCCAAAAAGCCTCACACCATTAAGAGATCCCTACACCTTATATGTAGACTCCCAATCTTTTCAGCTACCAATATGGGACTTTGTTCGCACACCCAACAATCTTGGATTATAATTACGTGAACGTATATACCGTGCGGAGATCTGGAGATGCGACCTGTTGAAGGCTATGTGAAGAAGGATCCTCAATTTATAGAAGTCCAAACCTTTTCCTACAAGAAAAAGGACTAGCCAAATATTGGAGATCTATAATTTCCTTTTACAAAAAGGAAAACTCAGTTAAGGTAATTATATTGTCATTTTCCTTCAAGAGATAGGAAAACCAAATATGGTAAGAAAATTATGGCAAACACCTAACAATTCTCCCCCTTGGCCTGAATTTTCTAACAATTATATTTTTGCTATTGTATTCATGAATACAGTAGCTTAAATACATCTAATATATCTTATAACAACAGAAAACGTAACTACAATCCGTAATATAGTAAATGGTATCTATAAATAGCGAATTACCACTAAAAGATAGTACTTTATGAAAATTTCTCTTTTAATTTTGTTTTTTTGTTTGTGTGGTTTACTACAATAGCAACATGGGCCGACATGCCTTGTGAGACCATGGGGAAGTTGACATGGTTCTGATTCCATTTGTCATATTTGGGCCTCTAATTTGTCATTCAAAATGGTGGGCCTTATCTTTAATAGTACACATGGGCCAGGAATGACTTGAGGCCTTTGATATTTCATGTCACCATTTAATCCGCAAGTCTTTTATTGTATCAAACATTTCACTGTTCGACAGATCGTCAATAATGTCACATTCTGACTACTACTTGTTATTTTCTGCACTGTCGAATGGTACCTTTCTTGATCTTTCACTTCAGAATTTATTGCAATTTATTCTCTCAATGAGCTGGACTTACCAGATGGGTATTTACACAATGTATTCCCCGTACCCGGCAGCAGGGGGTGGGGGCGGGGCAATGGCGGATGTAGCATTATAGCTATATGTCCAATTGAGGGTTTATTTTTATTTTTAGCCGGCGTCAGAAACTATTTACATTTGGTAAATGTATAAATGTATAATTTTTGTATATAATATAATGTATACACATACAAAAAATATATTTTTTTGGCTATTATTTTGAAAACGGCTATACAATGTCATTTTTTCTTCAATTAAGCAATTGAACCCGTAACTTTCGAGGCAAAGCATAAATTTATGTGTAAAATTCATTAAATTAATAATAAATAGTAGATATGAGCCCATAACTTAAAAATTATAATAGTTTCAATACTAAGAATCTTAAATGTTGAACCCATAAAATTTAGATTCTGGATCCGCCTTTGGGACGACGAAGTGACCCCGACGTTTGCAGACTAGAGGTACCGGTGAGTGGTGACATAAGCGTATCATTAATTTAAACTTGATCTATTTTGACTTTTAAAGTTGTTAACACTGAACTTATTGTACTTTAAAAATTATAAGTTTATGGGCATAAAAAATATCGGGTTCGTATAAACCCAATACCTAACGACTTGTCAGAATAAGAGTAGTGGATACAATGTAATTCTGCGCTCACTTTTAATTACATTCACTGATTTAAAATCCTAGATTAATCTCTAAAATCTGTTATATAAATGTACTTTTATCAGTAATACAAAATTACTACTATGAATTTTACGAGTATTGTATGCCTTTTGATCTTAGCTGGCCCAAATTCTCCCGAGTGAATGGGTTGTATCTTAGGCCCAAGAATACTTTGGTTACTATTTCCAAGGCTAAAATTTCACGGTATAGCCAGTTTTCGGATTGGTCAATCAAAAATAGCCAGCGTTTATCAAGTCAATGAAAAATAGCCACCGTTTTGCTGCAATAGAGATCGGTCCAGCATAATATACTGGAGTTCGGTGCACTTGTGTATACTTTGCTGGCTCTAGTATAATATACTGGAGACTGGAGCGTATATTATACTGGACCATTATACTTCCTGGAACTCCAGTATATTATGCTGGAGTTCTAATGTATTTATGCTGGAACTCCATCATATTATGCTGGAGTTCCAGCATACTATCCTGGAATTTCAGTATAATATGCTGGAGTTCAAGTATACTTATGCTGGAACTCCAGCATAATATACTGGAGTATTTTTCGGGTTTTGAACAGTGTTTCGCTCAGATTTATCTTTACATAAAAAGTGGCTAAATTTCGATTACTTTTGAAATTGGGCTATTTTTGAACGACCAGTTATAAATCTGGCTATTTTTAAAAATACCCCATTTTCAAGACCTCAGATGATTATTACATTTGATTTGAAACCAAGAGAGCTTGATATAGTACTACTTTCAGTGGCTAATAATGAACTTCCGTATAGCTATGATATCACTTTATTGTTAAAAAAGTTAGGTACAAAAGGGCATTTGGTCTAGTGGTATGATTCTCGCTTAGGGTGCGAGAGGTCCCGAGTTCAATTCTCGGAATGCCCCCTTTATTCCTTTTGTTTTTGTCCCTTTCGTCCTTTACTAAAATAATAATAGTATAAAAGAACATTGTTTTGTTCAAAAATTGTGCTGAATTCGGAAATGCATCAAGTTTTTATTCAGTTCTTACTCTTTTCCGATCCTTGATAAACACATTACTATTTGTCTTACGTTGCTCTTACTGCTACTGAAATATGTGTTCAACTTCTGTGTGTTAGGAAATTTATATCCAACTCCTAAAGTTTTTGGTGATGGAAGTATGGAAAAGCACAAAAGATAACTCCGACTTTATTGTAAGCAGATAATGATGCCTCCTTTGAAGAGAGAAATAATGATGTAAATATGAGAAAACAAGCTAACATATTTATTAAGTAATAGAGAAAGTTCAATTTTCTTTTGGCATTCACAATGGTTACTTTCTTTTTTCTTAAACTTGTAAGACCGGATAATAATGACAGAGGCGGATCCAGGATTTGAAGTTTATAAGTTTTTGCCGTAATCTCAAATTAATAAACCATAAAAACTGGATTCTCAGTCAAATATTATAGATATTTAATGGATATTTTTAATAGAAATTAAGGGTCTACACAAAAGTTATTGGATTCTCAAAAACCCATATACTATACTTTAGATCCGCCACTGAGTAAAGGTAGTCCGGGCCATAAAACATTCCGTATTCACGCAGGTCCAGTGTAGGGTCGCACCCCAAAGGTTGTAATATAGACAACATAACTTAATGCAAGCATTAATGACTATTTCCATGCTTGAACCTGTGTTCTATAGTAGCACTTAAAAAAGTAGATAACAGCACTTAAGAATAATTGGGGTGTTCTACACTATTTTACTAGATAAGAAGTAGTAGATCAATCATTCATACTGAATAACCTGAACAATACAATCCAAATAAAACCAAACTAATTTACTAGTTACATTCCCCAGTCACTACATACTGGAATTCCATAAAACATATCCAAGAAACAGTTCAAAGTAAATACTCCAACATTCCACAAACCAACTAAAATATGTAAAACAAAGACTATATACCATAACTTTAGCCAATAATATTTTGGATACTATAAACTATAATGGAAGTGGAAGTTCATTTCCTAGTTGAGTAACGCCATCTTCAGTCACTTCCTGGTTTAAGTCCTTTGATTCTTCTTCTTCTTTTTCAATGGTGCATTCCAAGTCATTGCCTTTGTTATTGCTAGCAATTACAGCCCCAGAACTGCCCTCATCCTTCAATATTAATCCATAGCTAAAACAAACTTCTTTCCATTCTTTTCCCTCTGATAAGTGCTTGTGTCGTCGCAAATACCTTTTCAATTCTAACATAATATTCCTAAAAGGCTAACAAAATAAAACATGAAATTCAAGTTAGTACATGCTCCAAAGAAGTTTAGATTCTTTTATTATTAACATTATTCAAAATATAGACGCTAGACATGTACACAGACAAGGATTTAACATACATATACTGGCAGTAGTTTAGTTCAGAAATTTTAGACTAGCTATCAATGCATTTCAACTTGTTGTAGCATGTAATCCGCCTTATTTTCTATTTTACTAAGTGGGCGTTTGTACATAAGAATGTGAAATTCCGGAAAAAAATGATTTTTTTTTCAAGTGAAAATGATATTCGAAAATTAGAGTTTCGTTTGTACATGAATACAATTTGGAACTGTTTTTGAATTTTTATGAGTGATTTGAAGCGAAATTATTGAAAAACAGTTTTTTGGAGTTTTTAAATTTTTTGAAAAACTCTGATATTTGACTTAAGTGAAATTTGAAATTTTCATGGCGAAAGAACAACAACGACCCAGTAAAATCCCACAAATGAGGTTTGGGGAGGGTGGTGTGTACGCAAACCTTAACCTTACCCGAGGGAGTAGAGAGAATGTTTCCGAAAGACCCTCGGCTCAAGAAGATGAAAAGAGACAATATCAATACCACCAACAGAGACCAAATGAATAATAACAACATCAGCCAAAAGATAGATGAAATGCAAAAGTGATTGCCAGTAAAAAGACCCGGCACTATGAAAAACGAAAGAGTAGTGAGACACAACATTAATCACTAGCAGTCTAACACAAAAATCCTATCAAACTAGCCTCACATAGGTACGAAATAGAAATAGACTCAACTGCCTCTTAACCTACCACCCTAATACTCGGCGTCCACGGATTCCTTGGCGAAACATGATTTTGAAAAAAAAGTAAAATACTTTTATGGCCAAACAGGCCCTGATTCTACTTACCAGAATGATACATGTAGTTTGATAGTGCAAAACATTTTGTACGTAATCAGTATATTAAAATTAAACTCCTGTAAAAATATGTGTAACTACTTCAAAACTTCTTTTTACTAATTGACAAAAGCCCAACGAAGCATAATTACTTCTCCTATGATAATTTTTTAAGAATAAAGAGAGAAAAATGAACCTCAGCTTTGGATTCAAGAGCCAGTCGAAAGAAAGCAGCAGAAACAAAGTGTTTTCCAACAGTTTCAGCCAATTTAATCTGAGAAAGCCAATAAGATGAAGTCTCCAGCATATCAAATCTGCATTTACTGCAATTTACAGCACTGTAAAAAGGGGTGCTACCAGAAAGTCTAGGCTTCACCAAATTAGCCGATTTTTGTACTGGAGTTTGAGGCTCAACAGCATCTCTGTTTTCTTGGAAACAGACACTTTTCTTGCTTGGCCTTACTCTTTTTTCTTCAGTAGAATTCTTGGCAGTTTCAATCACTGGATTTGTAGCAGAATCAGTTAAAGATTGGGTCTGTGTTGGTGATTTCCATGGTTTTTGAGGAACCCCAGATGAAGCTTTAGCCACGGACTTTTTTGATACTGTTTTTGTTGGTACATTTGGGTTTCTAACTGTACCAAAAACTCTGTTTTGCCTGGAAAAAAAAAAAGATATGCTAATCAGATGCAGTTCCACGATTTATATTTGATGCGTTCAACCTTTAAAATCTTACAATTGAACATTTGATATTATGAGTTTGAGGGAAAATGACACTGTATAGCCGCTCTTAAAATAATAGCCGAAAAGTGTATATTATATATAAAAAAATTTATACTTACAAATATTATACATTTATTCGACTATCAAATGTAAATAATTTCTGGTCTGGGCTAAAAGTCAAAAAAGCTCTCCCAATTTAATATTTGTTGAAATTTTATAGTAATTTTTATATAGAAACACACATACTCTTGTGTGGAAAATGCTGGTTTCGATTAAACATATAGCAAATATGTTATAGGAACTGAAAAAAGTTTCTGATTTTTTTATTACCTGGGAATGGATGATTCCTTGGGTTGAGTTTTCGGTGCTCTTGAGATGTTTTTATTAAATCTTGATTTTACAGGTAGAACTTTACCTGTGAATATGTGTTAATATATTAGACAAACATATTAAGAATAAACCAAGAAAAACGAATGGGGTAGTGAAATTTGTACAAGAACGTGGTAGTTACCTGGAAACGGAGTGGGATGAAGATCCATAATTGTAAGCAAATAGAGTTCAATCAAAAATTTTCAGAGTCGTTTGTTGTTAATATATTTGGAATTTTAGTGTCAGTAAAAGCTTTTTTCTTTTTGTTTTTGAAGTTCAAATGTTTGATCAAAAGCGGGAACAGGTTTAAAGTCTGAGTAAGGCGCGGTTACTGCAGACGCTCCTCATTAGTTTATAACTAAGGCCTAGTTGGGCCCATAGCCCAAAAGAAATTACTTTAGGCGGCTGGTGGGCACTGGGCCGAAATCAGAACGTCGATCTCACAGGTCTGAAAAGGCCGAAGTGCACTGGCGGCCACTTTTAAGCCTACTATTTAAAATATATTCATAATTTATAATGCATTACGGATGCTAATTTAAAAGGAATTTTTACTTCCCATAACAAAGTTTAACACTTTATTTATTTTAAATAAATACTATTTAAAATTTTTTTATTTTATAGATACCTTTTAATGTTTATAGCAAAATATCTAATTTTGGTTACCTCCTACCCCTAAGCCACTAAATACGCTATTCAGTTACACTATTTTATTTCTCTCTCTACTTTGATACATGTCATTCTCTTCCCCCATTCCCTGAAAACACAATGCTCAATCTCAAAATTCCTGTCTGTGCTTCCCATCTAACCCCACCCCCACCACCCTACAACCCTCCTACTCAATGCCAATGCCAACCCCTTAACCAAAATCATCAATATTTTCAAGAAGCAAATCATCAAGTCAAGGAAATACCAGAACAACAAAATCAACGCATTGTTACATCTCTTCTCCGTTGGATCGCCGCCTTAGAATCTTCCCTCTGCCGTATCTCTTGTAGTTCTCATCGTTCTCGTCAGTCCCTACGCGATGCTGCAGCGCGTACTATTCAAACGCACTTCAGAGCCTTCCTTGCTCGTAGATCGAGAACCCTCCGACAGCTAAAACAGCTGACTTCCATTGTATTCATTGTATTTTTTTCCATTGTAATTCAATGTATCTCGCTGTATTTCATTAGATTCACTGTCTTTTTTTTTCATTGTATTTCAATGTATCCCGCTGTATTCTATGTATTTTATTGTATTCACTGTCTCGCTATATGCCATGTATGTATTCATATGTTTTTTTTAATTAATATAATTTATGTATTCAGATGTATTATACAATTTCTCTGAAGATTGCTATGTTTTTGGGGTATTTTTCGGTTGAGAATCTTTTTTATAACTGGAAATACAAATTTTGTGTGTTATAATTGAGTTTGTTGAGTTATATTAGGAGTCTATTATGTTAATTGATTCACTTTTCGTTTAAAAACAGTGTAATCCCCTGTTTCACGACGTGAATACAGTCGAATACACTAATCTATCCAGCTGTAATCCCATGTTTCACGCCATGAATATAGTCGAATACACTCGAATACAACAACTAATTAGCTGGACTTCCCTGATTCACGCCTATTTTTGCTACTGTATTCATGAATACAGTAGCTTAAATACATCTAATACATCTTATAACACAGAAAACGTATCTACAATCCGTAATATAGCAAATGGTATCTATAGATAGCTAATTACCACTAAAATATAGTGCTTTATGAAAATTCGAATTTATGAATAGAATTTTTGAACTTTAGGACATGATGTCCTCCAGTTTAAACTTTGAGGTTTAAACTTTAGGAAGTCGTGTCCTGAAATTTGAGCGAATTGACTAATCTTTAAATATATGATAAACTATGGAGTATGAATATATTTTAAACAACATGCTTAAAAGTGACTATCTGATGTCATTTCCACGTCTAAAAATAATAAAATTGTTGTTCAATTTTCTTTTTATTTATTTAATTTTGTTTTGTAAAAAGAATGAATAGAAGTTAGAATGTAGCAATGCTTGTGCAAGTTTAATCGTGTAAACAATATAGCAATTATATCAAATGGTCATGGAATTTTTATTCATTTGACATTACTTTCTGAACCACGTTTGTCTTTTTACAAATTGAGTTAGTAGTCTAGAAGGTGATTTTGGAATCTTGATAGAAGATATATGTTGACCGATAAGGGCTCCTAAATGTATATGGTTAGTCAACTCTCAAAAATAATAACCAATAAAATATATGATTCTTTGTATATATGTATCTTATATACATATAATAAATATTTTATATACTTTTTAATAAATATAATTAGTTTCGGCCGACTGATCAATTTTATATTTTTCTCCACTTACTTTATGAGGAAGGCTGTCTTGGATTTCTCTCAGAATTGGTCTCTCAAGACTCAAAACATTGTACTACTACAAATAACCAACCTGATTAGAAGTTTCCTAACCCTTTCATATGGTGCTTGCTTCAAAAGAGTGACTACAAATAGCAAAGGACAAGCACTTAAAATTTGACTAAAAAGATGGAAATGTTACTTTCAAGGATATATTGTAAAAACAGTTTGTGTTCCCATTCATTTGGATTCCTTCTATTTTTAGCCATTCACTAGTCTTCTCAAATCATGAGAGGTACTCTTTTTTATTCTTAATCTTAAAACTGAAACTACCACTAAAAGTAGGTTATTCTGTATTAAAATAACTATTAAAAGATAAATTAAAACCTTAAACTTCTTTTTAGTAATATTGTATTTTAATATACGTAGTTACAAATTTACCTCACATGGGGCATAAGTGTAGGTTTTTTTATAGTATATGGGATTTGAGATCTGTTAAGATGTTTAAAAGGAAAAAAAATACATTTAATGGACCGAGATCTGAATTGATTTATTATTTATAAGTACATATATGTGTATTTTGTGTCATTAACTATGACATTTTCATTTTGTACGAGCAGAAAGAGAAATAAGGAGTTGATGCAAATCATCACACACGAGAAAAGATTATGTAGTATTTCCCTTTAAATAGAGAAATTCAACAGAGATCTTTAAAGTAGTTGCCGATCAAGCTAGCATTTTGATGTAAAACATAGAGTGGATTAAAATCTATCTTTGTCCGTCCAATTACTAGGAGCGGATTAAAAGTATAGCCGCTGTAAAAATAATAGTCGAAAAAGTATATAATATTTGTATATTTTTTGTATATATATACATTCTGTATGTTACATACAAAAATTATAAAAAATTTATACACTTTTTGGGCAATCAAATGTAAATAATTTCTGGCGCGGGCTAAAAGTGATAATACCCCTTAAAAGTATAGTATATATGGTATTATATATTTATCTAACTATGTATCTATTTATATGTCCTGTAAGGTTAACAGTTAGATGGTCGATTTAATTGTTATGTAACATAATTACTTTGAAGAAAAAAATGTAGATTTGGAATTGTCAGAAAATAGAAATACACACATTATTTGCTTATAAAGAAAATAAATAAATTAAAGTCCAATGTCAACGTAGTCGGAAGTCATCGTTTCGCATTTTGATTCATTTAGAAATTAGAATCTTTTTCTCTGATTTCTTTGACTGTTCACTACTTATATGTTCATTTGACCGACGAAAATATTTAATTTAGTGTTTTGTTCAAGAAAAAAAGAAGATAATACAGAAAGTATCCTTGACGTTTCGTGGGAGTGAAATAAAGTGCAGAAATCTGGTTTTTTTTTTTTTTTTGATCAAAACCAATGAACACCTTTTTAAATGTCATTTGAAACTGTCTATGAGATTAATTTAATCTTTTGTTTTGAGATTAATTAATAATTATCATACCCCAGTGTCCTATCTTATAAAAGACGGGTTATTGGACATGCTTAATGCCCAATTGAAGAAGGAAAAGATTGTCATCAAATGAAGACTAGTACCACCTTAAAATTAAAATATAAGGCTCGGAAAGGACAAGTGGACAACTATATTCCTGTTTTTATTTTTATTTTTCTATTTCTACTTAAACAACGGTTAGTTAATGCAATCTATAATTTTCTGCCAAAGTTTATCCAGTATCTTTTGAATTAGTTATCGGTCCCTCTAAATATTGTTTAAATCAATTATTATTATTATTATTATTTTGGTATCCATGTAAATATTACCATTGACAAAACAAATACTTACACTTAAAGAGCACTTGGTCTTGCACACACAGAGATCAAGCCTCCAACAGACAAACAGTAAGACTAATTACATTTGTAGCTGCTCTATAAAATTCCTACATCCATTAGTTTTCTGATATGAACTAATTGTATCCCCTCTAGCTAGAATCTCTCTCTTTATCTGTATAGCTATTCCTGCTGCCTGTACATGTATCCCTTTAAACAATTTCCAGTTCCTTGCCTTCCAAGTATGATACACCATTGCTCCCCATGTTGCTGCAACTAGTTCTCTTTAGAATTTCTGCCATTTCTTCTTTTTGATGCACTGTAGTATTGTCTTCAGACTTCCTGATGGCAATTGTGATCCCGTCCAATTCTCCACCCCTTGTTTGACTTCCTGGAACCAGGGGCATCCACCAAACAAATGATCAGCTGACTCAGTAGCTTGAGTATCACAGAGACAACAAGTCGACTCTTCTACTGGTATATTCAACTTTCCCAGCCTTTCTCTAGTGAGTAGTCTATTTTGAACAGCTAGCCACATAATGATTCTGTGTTTAGGTTGAGCCACAGGAGTCCAAATTAACTCAGCATTAGCCAACCTTGAGTGATCATTCCTTAGTTCCATGTAGCTCCTATTAATAGAATAGACTTCTGTTGATGTGAGTCTATATCTACCATTTATATACCAGTTCTGCATTTTATCAGCTAGCCCTTTTATCTTCCTCCAGTACCAGCTGCTATCTGCAGGTGCTGTGTGATTCCAGATGCTCTCCCCATTCTTTAAGTATACACCACGTACCCATTTTATCCACAATGAATCCTTATTTACTACCAGTTGCCATACCAGTTTTCCAACAGCAGCCATGTTCCAGCTTCTACATTCTTTGATGTTTAAGCCTCCATTCTTCTTAGAGCAACAAACTTTATCCCATTCAACTAAGGACACTTTCTTCTTATTTTCTGAGCAACCCCATAAGTAGTCTCTACATTTCCTATCCACCTCCTTCAACACACTTTGAGGCAGAATGAATACAGTTCCCCAAAAGTTGTATATAGAGAAGAACACTGAGTTTATTATCTGTAGTCTCCCGGCATAGGATAGTTGTTTTGTATATGTCAACTTGATCCTATTAGTGATCTTATCTATCAGTTGCCGGCACTCCAATTTACTCCACTTTCTTGAGGACAGTGGCAATCCTAAATATCTGATTGGAAACTCTCCCATTGTGAATCCAGTTCTCTCTAGTAGCTGCTCCTTTACTTCATCTGTGACCCCGGCTAAGAATATGCTGGACTTGTCCATATTAGCTATCAAACCAGAAGCCTCACTAAAATGTTGCAATGCCTCTAGTACTCTTGATACAACCTTCACCTGTCCTTTGCAAAATATCATAAGATCATCAGCAAAAATAAGATGAGTGAGTTTCAGCTCTTTACACATTGGATGGTATCTAAAGTCAGGCAGATCTGGACAAGTATTCCATTACTAAAACAAATAGTAATGGTGAGGCAGGATCACCTTGTCTCAATCCCCTCCTTCCTTCAAAGAAGCCATGGCTCTCCCCATTTACTTTTACTGAGAACCTTATTGTCGTAACACATGTCATCATCCAGTTTGTGAACTTATCAGGAAATCCAAATCCTCTCATTACATCCTCCAGAAATGACCATTCTACCATATCATATGCCTTTCTCAAGTCAATCTTCATTAAACATCTAGGTGATGTTCTCCTATTGTAATGTCTCAGTAAGTCATGACATATTAACACATTGTGCACCATCGACCTTCCTTGTACAAATGCAGCTTGGTTCTCTGCCACTAAGTGTGCTACAGCAGTCTTTAGTCTACTACAAATCATCTTAGAGATACATTTGTATAGTACATTGCAACATGATATTGGTCTATATTGGCTTGCAAACTCTGGACTATCAACTTTAGGAATAAGTCCAATAATTGTTGCATTCAGTTGCTTCAATAAACTTCCATTCTCAAAGAACTCCAGTATAGCTTCAGTGACTTCCGCTCCAATAATAGACCATGTAGCTTTAAAGAAACCACTTCCATATCCATCTGGCCCAGGGCTCTTGTTGCTATCAATACTGAACATTGCTTCCTTGACATCCTTCCCATTGAAAGGTCTGATTAACTCTAGCTGTTGTGGTATGGACAATAATGGCCCATTCTGAGCTATGCTGGTACATAACCTCACTTTTGAGTCCCCCCTGGTGCCCAAAAGATCTGTATATAAATCCACAAACATTTTAGCTATAATAGTTGGATCATTCTGCCAGATACCCTGTCCATCCTTCAGTTGTGTAGTAGCTTGCAACAATCTTTTGTGTTTTATGATAGAGTGGAAGTATTTAGTGTTTCCATCCCCCAATCTCAACCATGTAGCCTTACTCTTCTGCTGTAGATACACCTCAGCCATATAGGATGATTGTCTAAACTTAGCGTATATATTTGCCTCTTCCAGTTGTAACTCTCTATTGGTGGGATCTATCTGTAGTCTGTCCTGCGCCTCCTTAAGTATTATCCTGTCCACATTTGCCTCAGTCACAATGTTACTAAAGTAATCTGCATTTAACTTTTTTAAATCCTGCTTGAGCATCTTGAGTCTTCTGACAATCTTACACATCTTGCATCCTTCTACTTGTCTTTCCCACCCTGCCTTCACTAACTCAGCAAATTGAGGATGTTGAGCCCAAACATTACTATAGATGAATTGCTTTCTCATCCCCATTCTCCTCTCCTCCAATGTCACCATTGCTGGACAGTGATCACTGATGCCTTCTGGCAAGAACCTTGCTCTACAAGTTGGCATTACATCCAACCATGTGTTGTTGATGAATATCCAATCTAATTTTGAAAAAATTCTCTGATCATTGTTCCTATCATTCCAAGTATAGTGATTTCCTGAATGTGGAAACTCTATTAATTCACAGTCCTCAATACATGTGTGAAAATCTACTACATCAGCCCATGTAACTGGGTTCCCTCCAATTCTATCTTCAGCTCTCAACACTGAGTTAAAATCTCCCAACACCATCCATGGCTTCTGACAACTAGCATGGTAGTCCACCAGGCTACTCCACAGCCCTATCCTCTCTTCTTTAGTATTAAAAGCATATACAAATGTCACCACAAATGTCATTTGTAATGGTATATATACTACCTCACATGTGATATTCTGAGCAGTCTTGCACACTACAGACACATTAAAATAGTCTGGTCAATTATTATTATTATTATTATTATTATTATTATTATTATTATTATTATTATTTATTATTATTATTATTATTATTATTATTATTATTATCATCATCATTATTATTATTATTATTATTATCATTATACTGCTCGCAGGTTATTGTAAGTGACCCGCCTTAGCCTCGTCACTACTTCGTCGAGGTTAGGCTCGACACTTACATAGTACATGGGGTCATTTGTACTCATACTTCACTCTGCACTTCTTGTGCAGATTTTGGAGTCGGTCCCAGCTGCGGTCAGTAGATTGCTCGGATTGATTGCCTGACGGAGTCTTGAGGTACAACTGCTCAGCGTTTGCAGCCCTAAAGTCCCCTTCTACCTTATCTTAGCTGTTTATTTCATTTCTGAACGTTTTACTTTTATTCATACCATTATTTGTATTACTCCAGTCGCTCGTGCACTTGTGACACCAATTCTGGGATTGTATTTAGATATTGCTATTATTATGGTTTTCTCGCTCTATTTCAGTTATTCCGGTTGTTGAGTTATTATTTAATATGAATTGTTAAAAATGATTAAAAACTATTCTAGCGTTGGTTTGCTTGGCAAGTCAAATGTTAGGCGCCATCACGATCCCGGGGGTGGGAATTCTGGACCGTGACAGATTTGTTTGCCTAGGCGAAGCTATTTGGACATCTTGATGGAAAAGTTTTAGGCTTAATTAAGACATTATTCGATTGATTAAATCAAATTTAGTCTAATATTTTTTTTTAAAAGGTAGGCAGGATATATCTATAGTGAATTTAAGCAGCTTAGAACCTAGATAGTGCTTAGTTAGTACTAGAATCACGAATGGTATACTGTTATTATCGGTTTGTTAAATGGTACTCACAATATATGTTGTAAATCATAATACCATATACTATGATTACCGGTATTCCCTATTCTTGGTATGATACTTTTTGGTATACTATAGTTACTATTGAATCGTGGTATACTTTGTTTGAGTTTGTTAAATAATATTTTTAATATTCTAGGTATACTACCATTGGTATACCATGGTTACTGTTGAATCATGGTATACTTTATGTGAGTATATTAAATAGTATACCAAATATTCTTGATATACTACACATTATGTATACCATGATTAGTGTTAAATTCTTGTATTCTCAATATTCTTTGGTAGACTGTACATTGGTATACCATGATTAGTCTTAAATTAGGATATACTTTGTTAGAGTACGTTAAATGATATACCCAATATTCTTGGTATATTACATATTAGTATACATTAATTATCGTTGAATCATGATACTCTTAGTATTCTTAGTATATGTAACGACCCGACCGGTCGTTTTGAGCTCTAGCTCTTCGCTCAACAGTTTGAGGTTATGAGCAGCTTCACTTCAGGTATTATGACTTGTACGCGTGGTCAGAATTTAATTTTGGGAAGCTCGGAGTTGATTTTGGAAGGAAGTTTCCATTTCTGAAGCTTTAAGTTGAAAGAATTGAGTGAAGTTTGATTTATGAGTAACCGACATCTGAATCAGGATTTGACGGTTCCAATAGGTTTGTAGGATGATTTCGGACTCGGGTGTATGTTCGGATTGGGTTATGGATGACCCGGTGGCGTTTCGGCGCCTAATAGTGGAAGTTAGCATTTTGGAAGAATTTCATAAATTTGGGTTGAAGTGCATTTCAATATTATCGATCCCCGTTTGGGATCCCGAGTCTGGGAATAGCTCCGTGTGGTAATTTTGGTATTGGGAGCGCGATCGAAAGTGGATTTGGAGGTCCGTAGGTCATTTTGGAGTCATTTGGCGAAAGTTGGAAATTTAAAGGTTTTTGAGGAGTTTGACCGGAAGTGCACTTTTTAATATCGGGGTCGGACTCCGGTTCCGGAGGTTGAAATAGGTCAACAATGTCGAATATGACTTGTGTGCAAAATTTGAGGTCAATCGGACGTGATTTGATAGGTTTCGGCATCGAATGTAGAAGTTTTAAGTTCTAAAGTTCATAAAACTCGAATTGGGTTGTGATTCTTGATTTTTGCGTTGTATGATGTGATTTGAGGCCTCGAGCAAGTACGTAATGTGTTTTGGGGCCTATTGGTTAATTGGTTGAGTTCTCGAGTGTGAGCACGGGATTTTTGCCCTATATGACTTACTCCTATAAAATTCAAGAAAATAGGTTTTTTCCAGTTATTTGCCATTTTTAGGACTTTTGTAGGATTTTTATTAACTGTTTGCATTTTTGTGCACGTTTAATTTTTATTAAAATCATGAAAATGCCAAAAATACCATGCATTACATTTAGGTTTTGTGTTTACATTTTTGGGATTAATTAGTTAATTATTTGTTTTATTAAAAATGAAAATAAAAAAAATGGCCCATTTTACGTTTTTACCTTTTTAATTTTTAGATTATTGATTGAGTAATTTTTATAATTATTGTAATTAGATAATTAGTTTAATTTTGCAATTTAGATTAATTTAGATTTTTCATTAATTAAAGTAAAGGAAAAGTAAAATAAAAGAAAAGTTGAAAAAAGAATTAGAGAAAAGGCTGTTTCAATTGGGCCAATTATGCAGAAGCCCAAACCCCCTTTACCCCAAACCCGTCCAAGTTCCCTCCGACCCAGCCCAAATGAAATACCCAGTCCAGCCCCGCCCCCACTAAAGCCAAATGATGCCATTTCTGATCCCCTCATCTCAACCGTTGGACCATTGTGATCCAACGGCTCGGAACTGAACCCCCCCCTCCCCCCCNGCCAGTGGTTGCAGTCGACCAGCGCGGCCGCGTACCAAAACAGTGCGGTCCGCGCTGGGTGGGTTCAGAGAGGGTAGATTACCAGCTTCTCAGCGCGGCCGCGGTGCACTTTTGCGCGGTCCGCGCTGAGCCTTTCAGAGGGGTATATAAGGTCGGGATTTTCAGTTATTTTTCACTTTTTCAAAATCCAAAACACCAGAGGCGATTTTCCAAACGATTCTTCTTCTTCAAAACGATTGGTGAGTGATTTCTAACTCATTTTCTTTACTCCTTAACATCTTTAAACATAATTTCAAACATCAAAACAAAGATTTTAATAGGGAAATTGGGAATTTAGGGTAGAACCTAGGTTTTCTAAAATTGGGGGTTTTGGACCTCAATTCGAGGTCCAATTCCAAAATAACTTACATATTTGAGTTCATAGGGGAATGGGTAATCGGGTTTTGGTTCGAACCTCAGGTTTTGACCACGTGGGCCCGGGGGCATTTTGGGAATTTTGAGTAAAACTTTGGAAAATTCATTTTTCATGCATTCAAATTGATTCGATTAGCATTTGTTGATACATTCAAGTAATTTGTGACTAGATTCGAGCGGTTTGGTGGTGAATTCGAAGGGTAAAACTATACTAGAGGCTTGAGTTGAGTTTTGAGCATTTGAGGTAAGTGTTTGGTCTAACTTTGGCTTGAGGGAATAGGAGTAGAGTCTTATTTGTTAATAGCTATTTGTCGAGTTCGGTGTATAGGCATGGTGACGAGTATCTATACACTGGTGTCGAGCAATGACCGTGAGTCCTAATTTGCTAAATTATCGAATCTGTAATTGTTATTTATGAGGAATTGGTTGGAAATCCCCAACACTGAGCCAGTAATTATTGAGACTAAGTGTGGATTTAATTGTGTTGAGTAGAGATTGAATGAGTTTGGTTATAGCTGGATCTCCCTTGCCGGGATAGTTTATGATATTACATTGCTCCCTTGCCGGGATAGTTGTTATAACATCTTTCTCCCTTGCTGGGATTATGTTGTGTATTATGTTGAAATGGGATCGTGTGGCACGCCGACCACGAGTTATTATGAAATGGGATCGTGCACGCCGACCACAAGTTATTATGAAATGGGATCGTGTGGCACGCCGACCACAAGTTATTATGAAATGGGATTGTGTGGCACGCCGACCACGAGTTGTTATGAAATGGGATTGTGTGGCACGCCGACCACGAGTTATTATGTAATGGGAGCGTGTGGTACGCCTACCACGNAGAGGAAACTAGAATAAGTGGAAGTGGTTTGTTTTCCTTTATTCTGTGTTAGAAGAAATCAGATGTAGTTTCTCTTGTTATTCCTGATATTCCGTTTATCTGCTTCCCCAAAAGCATGTTCCCCCTTCCCAGCCTTAATTGCTTACTTTCCGCTATTATTTTGTTGTTCTTGTATATATATATATATATATATATATATATCTGCACAGGTTTATCTAGTAGTATGGTCTAGCCTCGTCACTACTTCGCTGGGGTTAGGCTAGACACTTACCAGCACATGTGGCCGGTTGTGCTGATGCTACACTCTGTGCATCTTTTTGCACAGATCACAGTACCGGAGCAGCAACTTTTGGACAGCAGTAGGAGCATTTGGGAGCTGACTTCAGTCCAGAGATCCCGAGGTGACGTCCGCATGGCCGGAGTCTCTTCTATCCTTACTTTAGTTTGTTATCCTTTGTACCGGAACAAACAGAACTATGTTTTTATTCAGACCTTGTATTTAGCAATCTCTAGACGTTCGTGAGTCTGTGACTCCAGTCTTTTGGTAGAGTTGTATTGAACTTCCGCATTGTTCTCCGTTTATTTATGTTTAAGACTTTCGCTTTTATATTAAATGCTTCGTTGTTTTTATTAATATCCAGGTTTGCTAAAAGAGATAATAAATAGTTGGCTAGCCTAGCTCCTAATAGTAGGCGCCATCACGACTCCCGAGGGTGGAAAATCCGGGTCGTGACAACCGATTTCGATCAATTTTTTTAATATTAATTTTAATTTATTTTAAATAAAAAATCGATCAAAGTTGGTCGGTTTCTTGAAAAATAAATTTCGCCGGACTCAAAAATAGTTTCCCGCATTTTTGCGCCAAAGAAAACCGACCAAAGTTGGTCGGTTTTTTGACCGACCAAAATTGATCGGTCGACCGTGGTCTGTTTTTGTCGAATTTCTAGTAGTGTCAGCAAAATTTAAATTGACAGGGTAAACGACAATAGATGATCATTATCATTATTAATAACTAAATATATGAACATATGCATTTACACTATTTATAACAGAGACGGTAACATATGGTTGGTAAATCATTAAATAAATTCAGAAATATTTTCTAGTTTAAGTGAAACTGAATACCACCACAATAGTCAAAGAAATATATATCTAAATACATACATCATCACTAACTAAATATGTGAGTGATATACATAAACCCAAATAATGTATATTTATATACCAATTGCTAAAGTAAACTCTTTTTTTTCTAAATCATTAAAGAAGTAAACGAATGTTTGTGTTGAGAGTAGTAGTAGTAATACAAGTGATATGGTTAGTGACGTAACTTAACTTAACCATAGTTAGTTTAGCTAATTGTAGTTAATAGTCAGTTAGAGAAGTTATACATGTATATAAGTAGCCATTTCATTGTACATTGGACAATTAACAGAAATGAAGAATTCCTTTCTTCCTCAATTTTCTCTCCTCAGTTCTTAGTTTCCAAATTCCATTTCACTTCACAAATTTAACATAGTATCAGAGCCGATTACTGAGTGATTCTAGGGATTTTTTTGCAAAGTCGAAGCAAATCGAGAGAATCAGCTTCAATTTTCTTCAATTTTTCTTCAATCTTTGTCAAAATCGGGAACGTCGATTTTATGATCGGAACCCTAATTCTGCTTCAATTGAGGAATTGTGAGTGAATTTCTGTAGTCTTCATGGCGATCGATGGCAATTCCGGCGATAGCACCAATACAGCAACACCGACTGGGACTATTCTCGACTACAATCACCCACTCTACTTTCATCAATCCGATAGACCAGGTTCGTTGTCGATTGGCTTATTACTAACTGGAATGGAAAACTACACGTTATGGAATCGATCTATGAAAGTAGCTCTTTTAGGAAAAAATAAACTCTATTTGGTAGACGGTACCACCTCGAAAAGTGATTTTGGACCAGGATTAGCTCATCAGTGGGATCGTTGCAATGCTATCGTTACTTCGTGGCTGATGAGTAACGTTAATTCACACCTTCTCACTGGTGTTCTGTTCTCAGAAAATGCTTAAACTGTTTGGGCACAACTTAAGGAACGATTTGACAAAGTAAATGCTTCGAGGCTTTACTACTTGCACAAAGAAATTTTTACATCTACACAGGGGATATCATCTGTTTTCTTCTATTTCACAAAATTGACTGACCTATGGGCTAAGTATGATGCTATATTACCACCATTTCTTGTTAAGGATTATGTTGAATAGTTAGAATTTCAAAGGTTACTGCAGTTCTTAATGGGGTTGAATGACAGTTTTGAGCAAGCTAGAAGTCAGATTTTGATGATGCCTAATGTCCCATCCATTAACCAAGCATATGCAATGATAGTTTAAGATGAAAGCAGAAGAATCATTTCAGGTAACCACTTCAACACACATACAGGACAAGTTGAGCCCACTGCTATGTTTACCACTCAATCAGGGAATAAGCCAAGGAAGAATTTTGGCATAGAATGTGAGTACTGTCACCAGAACGGACATATAAAGGCAAGCTGCTATAGGTTGATGAAGTGCAAATTCTGTAACAAACCAGGTCATTCCAAGGAGAATTGCTACAAGATAGTGGGCTATCCGTCTAATTTTAAACCTAAGAGAAGAGCTAATGCAACGCATATTGAAAGTAATGCCTCACAGGAAGCAAACAAAGGAGTTCCAACACACATGTTCACAAATGAACAATACTCTCAGATCCTGCAACTATTGAACAAAAGCTCAATTGGTGAATCAAGTGGTACTATGGCAGCAATGGCAGGTACTTTTCTTTACAATAACATTAGGATTCCTAAGTGGATTGTGGACACAGGAGCTACAAACCACATGATAGGAAATAAAGATTTATTGCACCATGAAACACAAACAGAAAATGCAGGTCAGGTTCAGCTGCCAACAGGGGATTCTGCCAAAATTACTCACATAGGAATTGTCAATTGTAAGGAGGTGACACTATTAAGAATGTTCTATGTGTTCCTGCCTTCAAGTTCAATCTTTTGTCTGTCTCCAAGGTGACAAAAGACCTGAACTGTTTTGCTTCCTTCTTTCCTACATTTTGTGTCTTTCAGGACCTCTTGTCTGGAGGGTGAAGGACATTGGTTGGGAGGAAGAAGGGCTGTACACCATGACCTCAGTAGAGTCACACAACATGTTGCATTCTTGCAAAGCTTTTGCAGTTATCAAACAAGGAGATCCAGATATATGGCACAAGAGAACGGGTCATGTACCTCTGCCAGTTCTTAGGAAACTACAATGTTTCAGAAATAGTATAGACTTTAATAATGCTCATAGATGTGAGATTTTCCCCTTGGCAAGGCAAACAAGAATGCCATTTCCAATAAGTACTACTAGAAGTGTTGAAGCTTTTCAACTAATTCACATGGATGTTAGGGACCCCACAAGGTTGCTACCTATAATGGAATAAAGCTTTTTCTTACATTAGTGGATGATTACACTAGATGGACTTGGACTGTTCTGTTGAGACTGAAATCTGATGTAGTTTTCATCCTTAAAAACTTTCTTACTATGATTAAAACTCAATTTGACAAGCCTGTCAAGATGTTTAGGTCAGATAATGGAAGTGAATTTTTCAATACTCATTGTAGAAAACTGTTTCAGTTACATGGAATTTTACATCAAAGTTCATGTCCTTACACACCCCAGCAGAATGGGGTAGTAGAGAGAAGACACAGATATATTTTAGAAATTGCAAGGGCTATCAGATTCCAAGGTCATCTACCAGCTAGATTTTGGGGAGATTGTATTGAGACAGCTGTATATCTTATCAATAGAGTGCCATCCACTGTCCTTGGTAATAAATCACCTTTTTAATTGTTGTATCACAAATAACCTTCCTTATCTCATCTGAGGATCATAGGATGCTTGTGCTTTGATTCATTACTGCCTAAAACTGACAAGTTTGGACCTCGAGCTGTGAAGTGTGTGTTATTGGGATATGCAGCATTTCAGAAAGGATACATGCTACTTGATCTTAAGCACAATGTGTTTTTTATTAGCAAAGATGTAACCTTTTTGAGGATGCATTTCCTTTTCAGAATCCAGAAGTGGGGACTGACCAACCCTTTCTAGATAATCTGGATGTAAGAGCATTCCATGATCATAATAATGCAGATCATGAAAATTACATTCCTCCTGCATTAGCTCCTGCTGCTGATTCATCATCAGATTCAGCCATTGCCTCTTCTTCAGAGAATTCACCAATGCTTAATTCAGACCAGGGGCATCCAGAGACTCCTCCAACTCCTCTAGTATCAGCTCCTCCAATTCCTGTGTCAACTACAACTCTTGTACCACATGTACCACCTGTTGATGATGTTAGAAGATCAAGCAGGACTTCTAGACCTCCCATCTAGCTCAAGGATTATGTCAGAGCTGACAAAGCTACACAAAGCAACAGTTGTAGATATCCAATAGCTGCTGTCATAGGCTATGATCAATTATCTCCCAAGTATCAAAGCTACTTATCTCAAATCTCTTCTGCACAGAAACCTACAGCTACTATGAGGCCGCAAAGGATAAAAGGTGGATTGAGGCTATACAGGCAGAAATAAAGGCATTGGAGGATAACAAATCTTGGGAGATAGCACCATTGCCCCTCAGGGAAAAAGGCTATAGGGTGCAAATGGGTGTACAAAATCAAGTACAAGGCAACTGGAGAGGTTGAAAGGTTCAAGGCACGACTTGTGGCTAAATGATACAATCAGAAGGAAGGATTGTATTACCAGGAAACATTTTCACCAGTGTGAAGATGGTAACTGTCAGAAGTGTAATTGCCTTGGTTGCTGCCAAGCATTGGACCATCCACCAAATGGATGTGTACAATGCTTTTCTACAAGGTGATTTAACTGAAGAAGTGTTCATGTGCATTCCACCTGGCTTTGTAGGTTCTAACAACAAGTCATTGGTATGCAAATTGCATAAGTCCTTCTATGGACTTAAGCAGGCATCTCGACAATGGAATATCAAACTTACTACAACACTACTTGCCTCAGGATTCCAACAGAGTCACATAGATTACTGTTTGATCACCAAAAGAACTTCAGGGCAGCTGGTGGTGGTCCTTGTGTATGTAGATGATCTCATTATCACCGGAGATAATCTGCAGCTAGTACAAGAGACTAAATCACAGTTGCAACATAGCTTCAAGATCAAAGATTTGGGAGAACTAAAGTGTTTCCTGGGAATTGAATTTGCTAGAAGTAAAGAGGGTATCTTGATGCATCAGAGGAAGTATAGCTTGAGTTGATTGCTGACTTGGGTTTATCAGGTTGTAAACCTGTTATTTCACCCTTGGAGTTGAATGCCAAGTTGACCACATTGGAGTTTGATACACACACAGGTTCTACAACTGATGACTTTCTACTAGAGGATCCTGGTCCATACCAAAGGTTACTTGGAAGGTTATTGTACTTGACAATCACCAGACCTGACATCTCATTTGCAGTTCAAACCTTAAGTCAGTTCATGCACAGTCCCAAATCTTCTCACATGGAAGTTGCCCTCAGAGTTGTGAGGTATGTTAAACATTATCCTGGTCTAGGAGTGTTGATGAAAGCTGATTGTTTTGGTTCCCTAGCATCCTTTTGTGATACTGATTGGGCAGCATGTCCCAACAGCAGACGATCTATAACAGGTTATTTGGTGAAGCTTGGTGATTCCCTCATTTCATGGAAATCCAAGAAACAATCAACAGTTTTCAGAAGTTCTGCTGAGGCAGAGTACATGAGTCTTGCTTCTACTGTGGCTGAGATTGTTTGGCTTGTTGGTTTGTTTAAAGAGTTAGGGGTTGTTCAACAAACTCCCGTTCCTATTTACTGTGATAGCAAATCAGCATTTCAAATTGCTGCCAATCCAGTCTTTCAAGGCCGAACCAAACACATAGACATCGATTGTCATTTTGTGCGTGAAAAGATTCAGTCAGGATTAGTTCATACCATCTACGTGAATCAATTACTCAAATGGTCACTCAACTATCTCAAATTATCTCCTAAAGTCACTTTTCTTTCGTTTGTAACAACAAAGTCACTGAACTATGCTTATTGCACTCAGAAGGTCACTCAACTATATTTTCCAAATATTGGATTGCCAAATACCTATTTTACCCTCTAAATTATAAATATTTATCTTATTTAAATATAAAAAAATAAAGGTTGTAAAATAATAGTTTTAATATATATATATATTCTATGCACGTAATATAAAAATAATTATTTAAATAAAAATAGTTTTATAATATACATTATATATTCTTGAAAATTATGCTCAATTATATAATGCTGGAATAACAATATAATTGAGCATAATTTTCAAGAATATATAATGTATATTATAAAATTATCTTTATTTAAATAATTATTTTTATATTGCGTGCATGGAATATATATTTTACAACCTTTATTTTTTTATATTCTGAATTGTGTAAATAAATTTCTGAATTTTTGTTGTTAATACTAAAACTATTATTACTAACAAATTGTTCTAATTAATTTTTTTACTATGCTCATTATTTTGTTATTCCAGCATTGTATATGCTTAAATACTTTTTATTTTTTTAATTTATAAATAATATTTATTTATTCTATTGGTAAGTCCATAATATAAATTAAAAAGGGAAAATTATAATATTAAAAA
>NW_017670851.1:94128-97441 GCF_001879085.1 Nicotiana attenuata | reverse complement strand
GGGGGGGGGGGGGGGGGGGGTGTTGAGAGTAGTAGTAGTAATACAAGCGATATGGTTAGTGAAGTAACTTAACTTAACCATAGTTAGCTTAACTTAACCATAATTTAACTAATTATAGTTAATAGTCAGTTAGAGAAATTATACGTGTATATAAGTAGCCATTTCATTGTACAGTGGACAATTAACAAAAATGAAGAATTCATTTCTTCCCCAATTTTTTCTCCTATGTTCTTAGCTTCCAAATTCCATTTCATTTCACAAATTTAACAATTTGAGCATATGAAATTATAGTTTCTGAAAATAGTACTCCTTCCGTTTCATATTAAATGAGGTACTTTCCTTTTTAGTCTGTTCCAAAATAAATGACACATTTCTAAATTTGGAAATAATTCAACTTTAAACTCCTCGTTTTACCCATTTTACGCTTAATGAGAAGCTTTTATAACCACACAAAAGTCATGTCCCCACAAAACTTTACCCCTTAAGCTTTTAAGACCATAAATTTCAAAAGTCTTTTTTTTCCTTAAACTCCGTGCCGAATCAAACTAGCTCATTTAATTTGAAACGGAGTGAGTAGTACTTAGTTTGATCAAGTCAGCCAAGTATTCCTCTTCCTTCCATTCTTTCTTACGCGTCTATAAAGTCCAAAGTCAACCATTTTCCCCTATTGTATACCCTTTTTTTTTCTTTCTACTTTGATTTTATTTTGTCCTTTCACTCTCTCCACAAACAGTTATCTTCTTGTAGTTGTATATAAATAATAATGTCTTGTCATTCTATACTCCTCGCCACTCTCTAGCTACTACTCTATCTCTTTTTCATTCGATAGCTGAAACCGACTGACACAATTCCTATCATAATTCTCCGTTTTCGCTCAGGGTTTGAACTTAAAATTTCTGATTAAGGGTGAAGAGATCGCACTATCTGAACCAAGTTTTCAAGAAACGGAAAGATGGCGGGAGGAGGAGGAGGAAGATCATTGGAACAAACACCAACGTGGGCTGTTGCTGTAGTTTGTTTTGCGTTGGTTGCCATTTCTATTGTAATTGAGTTCATCATCCATCTTATTGGCAAGGTAGGCCAGTTACCATGCAGTTAATTCCCATAAAGACGCAATAGTTTATTTATTTTATGTTTATATCTGCAGTGGTTGAAGTCTAAACACAAAAATGCATTATATGAAGCACTTGAGAAGATCAAATCAGGTACGTACAATATGGGTGTTTAATTTGATACAATCAAAACTATTTTCTGGAAATGCCTTTCGAAATATAAGTTAATTGTAGGAGTATATTTTATGATATTTGATTGCGAAAAATTTCTAAGGAGAATATTAAAGGGGAAGAATTTTTCACTGATATGGACAAATCTTTAGGATTTCCCTTGATTCAATTAACAATTAAATATTATTATCCATCTTTAATATTTAAATTTCATTTAAACACTACCTATTTGGCTAAAATTATATTATCATCAATCCTTGATAAATAATTTTTTTAAAGATAACTCACCGACCAAAAACCAAATTAAAAACATTTTTCCACTGATAAAAATATATGGTCGTTTTCTAGTTATAAACTTATTATGATTAATTTTGAGCTTACAATTTTCAAGCTAACATATTGTTATTTTTATTTATTTTGAAGAGCTTATGCTACTTGGATTTATATCCCTACTGCTAACAGTAGGGCAAGATCCAATTTCAAATATATGTGTATCTGAGAAGATTGCAAGTACATGGCATCCATGTAGTAAGCAAAAAGAAGCTGAAAAGTACAACGTGGTTGAAGAAGCTGAGGGTCATCGCCGGCGACTTCTTACGGCTGCCGATGGTGGAGCTCGGCGAATTTTGGCGGCCGTCGGAACTGACAAATGCGCTGACAAGGTATGTCACTTTTATTTTTGGCCCTTTTAAAAAAAAATCAGTTGAAAAGAGGAAAATATTCTAGTATAATAAAAAATATTTTTCAATACAGATTATAGATAAATGACGTGTTTTATAATACAATTTTATATTATAAGCGAAATTTAACCCGATATAGAAGGTTATTTGTTCACTTATTAGTTAAGAGAAGTTTACTAGTTATAGTCACTCTTTTGAATAATCTGATAGTGTTTAATAGATTATTTAACTAAGTGGATTGATTTTTTTCTTGTTGGATTTGTTTGCAGGGAAAAGTAGCATTTGTGTCTGCTGATGGTATTCATCAATTACATATCTTCATTTTTGTGCTGGCTATTTTTCACGTAATCTACTGTATTACCACATTGGCTTTGGGAAGAGCTAAGGTACTTTAATTATAAGTTTATATATTTACTTATTTACCTTCATTTTTTTTCCTTATTTACTTCTTGCGTTTTGACCCTCTTCCTTTTTTCTTGTTTTGTTTTGCGATATCAGATGAGTCGATGGAAGGGATGGGAAAAGGAAACAAGAACAGCTGAATACCAATTTGCTCATGGTAATATATATAAGGAATAAAAATCTTTCAATTATATTCATTTGATTTCGCCATTTTAATTAGTTTGATACAATGAAAAAAATATATCAGTACGTAATTAAAGCCACACTACTGACATATTTCTATATATTAACAGATCCAGAGCGATTTCGCTTTGCCAGAGACACATCATTTGGTAAAAGACATTTGAGCTTTTGGACTAAAAACCCGGTTCTTCTTTGGATTGTAAGCATCTTCCTCTCAAGTATATATTTTGGCAAATCATTGTTTTTCTTATTCCCTTAGTATTAAATAACTATTGTGTAACAACCTAGTAAAAGAATAGCTATATGAATTATCAAATATTGTGTAACGGCCTAGCTAGCCCAATAGTAATATTGTCCGCTTTAGGCTTAGACTCGTAGGGCTTTACGCATCACTAGGGTCTAAGGCTTATTTACTTATATACTCAGCATTTCTCCCGTGTTTTGTGCATGTGAAATTTGCCTGGGGTGTCACATACACCCTCCTTAGAGACTTAAGGTACTTGCTGAGGTTTGCCCCATCATTATTTAACGTTGCATGTGGAGTGACTCTGATACCATATGTAACAGCGCAACCCACTTTTAATGATATTGTCCTCTTTGGACCTAGGCCCTCCCCGACTTTAAAATGCGTCACTAGGGTCCAAGACTTATTTACTTAATTATCTACTCAACATCACTTTCGTATTTTGTCGATGAGGAATTCGCCGGTGATGTCATATACAAAAATGTGGGCCCAAAGCGGACAATATTATTAATTGGCTGGACTATTAAATTATGACCTTGTTAGATAAAAGGAAATCAAAAGTTGTTGACAATATATATATA
>NW_017670851.1:92292-94108 GCF_001879085.1 Nicotiana attenuata | reverse complement strand
TATATATATATATATATATATATATATATATATATATATATATATATATATATATTCTTCCCTTAAGTTCTTATTCATTCTTTTCTTTGGGTTTTATTGTGTAAACAAAAACTGGAAGATTGAAGAGAGGCCGAGGCATCCCTTTGACTAGGGATAAGGACACTGACCAAAGATACTTGCTCTTTTCTATTTGTATGACTTTTGCAAGATACTTGCTTATTTGACTTTAGATATACACGTAATTTTCATCACAAATTGAAAAAAAGGATCATGTTATATTTTAATTTTTAGTTTAATGTCTGCCATCCAGATTCCTTTTCCGGGATTTCTTTAACAAAAGATGTAAAATATTAGCTTTTCCTATTTAATTTGAAGAAAAGAGTCAAAATAATACACTAACCTTTTTTACTTGTAATTTGCCTTAAATTTGCAGGTTTGTTTCTTTAGGCAATTCGTAAGATCTGTTCCAAAAGTTGATTACTTGACCCTACGACATGGGTTTATCATGGTAAATTCATTTTCACTTGCATACACATATACACATCAATCAATGATTGAATCCATCAAATTTTGATCTTGAAATCGTCTGTAAAATATTATATTCAAAGTCGGTTATACGTATATATTTGTTCGTATAATAGTTTAATTTTGCTGTGATTTCCAGGCGCATTTGGCACCTCAGAGCCACGTAAAGTTTGATTTCCAAAAGTATATCAAGAGGTCACTAGAAGAAGATTTCAAAGTAGTCGTTGGCATCAGGTTTTGAGCATTTCAATATAGTTCCGATTTTTTATTTATTTTTATTTAATTGAATATATTTTAATGCCGACATGAATTAACCTTCAAAATTTTGTGTTTTTGGCAGTCCACCAATTTGGTTCCTTGCTGTGCTGTTCCTACTCTTCAATACTCATGGTAATTAAATACGTACAACTTTAATTGGATTTTTAATCTTTTTTGTGTAGCTAATTATTTATTATATCTTTATGCTTGATTATATTGTTTCCAAATCTTGTAAAAATTCATTTGGTATACCTTCTAACACCTAAGTAGTTGAACAATCGTAGTCTCGACTCTTGAAAAAAAAACACGGATTAAACTAGTTAATGATATTCTAATTTATTAACACTTACCCCTAATGTGAGTTGACCTGATCGATTTTGCTATATGGCTATAGATTAATGTGTTACAACAATCCAATGAAATCGTTCATCTAAGTCAAAAGGAATTTAATTAATGATAAGGGCATAGATTATTCTTATGCAATTAATTTTTTTTCCTGGTTTTATGCAATTAAATTGACTAAAGCATAGTATATCATTGTCATTTGTGGACAGGCTGGTATTCTTATCTGTGGCTACCGTTCATTCCGTTACTTGTAAGTAGTTCCAATCATTTTGTACACATTTTCCATTTGACTTTTGTACCTATTTTATTTGCACACTTTACATCTATCCTTTTCAATTTCTACGTGTGTATTTATTCATTTATTATTTGATTTGGTCAGAAAAAAAAACTAATATATCCAAAAGGGATGGAAATTTATAAAGTGACAAATAAAGAGTTTAAATTTTATACATAGATAGTAGGGGTGTTCATAAAAATCCGAAAAATAGAACCAAACCGAAAATCGAATCAAACCGACCAAACAAACAGATACTTTTTAGGTTTTGTTTGGTTTTGGTTTTGAATTTTTAAAACCGATCAAAATTGGTTTGGTTTTGGTTTTAATAAAAAAATAACCGAAAAAACCCGAACCAAACCGTCTATATAAGTAGCTATTTAAATTTAATATTACACCTATATCTATATATAT
>NW_017670851.1:49672-92211 GCF_001879085.1 Nicotiana attenuata | reverse complement strand
TATATATATATATATATATATATATATATATATATATATATATATATATATATATATAAGTACATAATTACATACTAGTCATTTCTATTTTAGTCTAGTTCTTTGCTATTATAATCATCTAATTATTTACCTTTACATTCTAGTTTGATTGAAAGTTTTCTTTTGCTAAGTACAAGAATTTATTTCATGTTAAAAATAATCGACTTTTAATTGAGTACTTAAATTATTCATCACTATTTGATTCAATTATCATCAATATATCTTGGTAAATGATAGATTTCTCAAAGAGCAATTGATTTGATAGTGTTACGTTCAAATGTAGTCGCCGGAATATGAGTTTGGTAGTGTATGTCTCATATTTAAGAAAAAACCGATAAATACCGAAAAGACCGAAAAACCGACAAAGACCGGCAAAAACCGAATCGATAAAAAAGCGACTTAATTGGTTTGGTTTGGTTCTAATATTTGAAAAACCGACTTACTTGGTTTGGTTTCTTTTTAGGGAAAACCGACGCAAACCGAACCATGAATACCCCTAATAGATAGTATAAAAAATATTTACTAATCAGTTCATCACTTACACGATAATTACATGTGAATCTCTCTAGTAAAAATGATAACCAACATGCTTATAATAGATTAAACTAGCTACACAAATAGTATAAAAAATATTTATAAATTTGTGTATATAACTTAAATTCTAAATAATGCAGGTGATATTATTAGTAGGGACGAAGCTACAAGTGATCATAACAAAAATGGGACTAAGAATTCAAGAAAGAGGGGAAGTAGTGAAAGGTGTCCCTGTAGTTCAACCTGGGGATGACCTCTTTTGGTTTAATCGTCCTCGTCTCCTTCTTTATCTCATTAATTTTGTCCTTTTTCAGGTATTTTTTATTTTTATTTTTTATACTCATTTTCATTTTACAAAAACATTTAATTTGACCTTTGTTAACATCTTATATTTTCTTTGACTTGTTGCAGAATGCTTTTCAGTTGGCCTTCTTTGCTTGGACTTGGGTAAGCCAACAAACTAATTCTATGAACATTAATTAAGGATAGAAAAAAGAAAACCAAGATAATTAAAACTAACTTCGGATTTTGTTTGGTTTCTCTTTTAATAACAGTATGAATTCGGGTTGAAATCTTGTTTCCATGACCATACTGAGGATATCGTCATTAGAATGACAATGGGGTCAGTATTATATATCTTGTACAACTCTTTATTTTTGCGGTTTTGCTTTCTATTTTAACATTTAATTTCATCCAAAGTATTTATATGTGAAATTGCTGGTGTTTTGAGCAGGGTTCTTATTCAGATTCTCTGCAGCTATGTCACCCTTCCACTATATGCCCTCGTGACACAGGTATATGAAGTGTGTGTGTTTTTAAAACAATTGCATATCTTTTTAGAATATTATCCACTAAGTCCACAATATAATTAATACTTCCCGTCCTAATTTGTGTGAAAATATTTGGATTTCAAGAGTCAAACCAGTTGTTTGTTGATCGTAATTTTCTTTTTTATGCCTTTTAAATATTCTGAATCATTAATTATTGTGACTTACAATATTTTTTACATAATTTTTAAATATAGAAATATTGTTTTGAAAAATTTAAATATTCTATGCTTAAATACATATTCGGTAAAAATTAAAAAGTTTGACTCTTGAAAAACGAAAACAAACACTTATGGTCGCAATGTTACAACAATGAATATCGAGAATTCCTTAACTTTCTATCCTTCAACATCCTCTGAAGGGATTCGGCTTAATTATATGCACTGAAACTGTAATTTGTCATAATGCGTTGCATGTCTTATTTTTCAAGTTGTTATCAACTTATTATAGAAATTATTGTGTTTAATCATTATATAATCTGATGGTGTAAAAAATCTTTTGTATAATCGGGAATTCGGGATATAGAAACTAAAACTCGTGCTGAAATGTAAACAGATGGGATCATCAATGAAGTCAACTATCTTCAACGAAAGAGTGGCAACCGCATTGAAGAACTGGCATCACACTGCCAGAAAGCACGTCAAAGAGATCAACAAGCATTCCAATACTGTAACCCCAATGTCAAGCAGGCCAACTACGCCTTCTCACGGCATGTCACCTGTCCATCTCCTCCGTGGAAACCACTGGAGGAGCGACATGGACGACAGTCAGCGAAGATCAAATTACAATGTGGACCATTGGGACAACGAGGGCTCGCCATCTCCCACCCAATTCAACCAGGCTAGGGAGGGCTCGCCATCTCCCACCCGGTTCAACCAGGCTAGGGATGACTCGTCCTCATCCTTCATGAATCAGACTAAAATTAGTCATGATCACTTGCATCATGACTCGGAATTAGGTCACGAGCCTAGTTCGTTTCAAGTGGTTCCTTTACAACAAACGGCTCGTGACCAACATGAGATCAATATTGTCAATCCAACGGACGAATTTTCGTTTGATAAAAGAGCCACTAGTCTTTAAAATTTAAAAGATCATGCATGAAATGGGTGATCTATCGTTTAGTAGAAGTTGGAAAAGACAGAGATGTACAAGGATTCGAGAAACGGACACAAAATGACTTGATTGACAACGGAGAAAAGTGCATTTCTTGATTGTTTTTATTACATCCAAGTTTCAAAAACTGAATCTTGATTACAGCGTCACAGCAATTTGGACTGCATATGAACTCTGTAATTGTAAGATCGAGAATCTGGTCAACTTTAATTTCCACCAAAGAGAAATATGTAAATTGCATCTGCTTATGTATATGTGTTTACCTCGAAAATACGAGTAATAATTAAATTTGATTTGTGATTTTAAAGATATGTGATTAAATTCAATACTGATTAATATTCAAAAAATATGAAGTTAGAAATGAAGGAAATAAATGAATCAAACCAATGTTACTCAGCAGTGGTGACCTCGAGCTTAGTGACCTTGAGATGGGTTAAGAGCAATAAAGTAAGAACAATACATGTAAAGGACAATTCTGATGAACAATAAGAGAGAAAAGTAGGATAGTATATTCTTACCAATGATAAGATGATGTTACAAATGATTGGGGTCCCCTTTATATAATAAGGGAACCCTAAATAAGGTATATTTCTATTTACAGTAAGGAATATTCTTGATACAGCTGTCTAACAGCCTAGTACGGAATCGTATAATCCTATTCCGGGATTTGCGCCATGATCTTGGGGACGTGGCAGGAATCTAGCTCATTCTGTTACAAATCCATAACGGTACAATTTCGGGGTCGAGCACACTTGACTTCGGTATCCCTCACACTCTTATCTTCGGGCATTGCATTTCATCCTCGAGCTCGAGCGTAGTCTGTCGACCTCGAACTCGAGCTTACTTGAACTCGGACCTAAGGTGATCCCTCGAGCCTGGGAAATCGGGCGTACCTGATTTCGACCGTATACAGATAGTCCCCGCATTTCTTAGAGCAAGGCGATAAGAAACGATTTGAACCTTGATTCTTCGGAGTCTCTAATGATGATGTCACTCCCGTGACGTGAGCGCTCGAAGTGACTAAAACGTCCCATCGGTTCACTTCCCCAAAACACTAAATGCATGCCAGTAATGGTCGGCCACTAGCACCGCCAACCGTCGTTGTTCATAAATGCGAGGCTACTTCTTTGAATTGAAAACTTTACTCCTTCATTCACATTTTCTCTGATCATCTCTCTTCTTCACCCTTTTCTCTCACTATCTGTTTCCACCGCCCCTTTGTCGAAAAATGCCAAGCTCTCATAAAACACCATGTCCTGCTGCCGTCAGTACTTTTTAGCTTAGAACCATGGCTAAAACTTCCAAAACAATTCCCAAAAAAGATAAAGCATCGTCTTCTTCTACCTCCCGGCCGGCTAAATCGCTGGTGCCGCCGACTCTTAAAGAAATCACCCCGGCCCTTGCGTGATTAAGAAGGACTTCACTATTGAAAATCCCCCCGATATCGCCGATCCGAACACGTATCTCGATATATTTGTTCGATATCGAAGAAGTACCTCAAAGCCATGAAGAGGGACTGCGGCTGGGGAGACGAGGTCTTGGTTCAGATCTCGAGCCCCGAGTAAAGCATCACTACCCATGTGGAGGGGTTTTTAAGTGTTTACACTTACCCTTCACACTGGGTCCCCTTGATCCGGTAATGATCGACTTCTATAAAACATACTAGGTCATCCTCGGTCAGATCCACCCCTCCTTTTGGCGCATCGTGATCATGGTGCGCTACTTTTTCGAAAAAGCCGAGGGGTTGGAATTCACCCTCAACCATCTTATACGGCTGCATCGGCCCCAGCTGTTTCGAGGGCTCATAAAGCTGCAACGTCGAACAAAGAAAGCCTTCTTTGCTAGTAATGATGAGGAAAAAGATCGAGGCTGGATGAGTCGGTTCATCAGAGTAAGGACTTCGGATGTCATCCCCAGGGATGAAATGCCGTTCCCGGAGAAGTATAACTTTAAACGTAAGTAGAGTTCTTCTTCCCAATATCTATTCATATTCAGCTTCCGCATCTCATAATGCCTTTACCCTTTCTGCAGCCACTGCTTGGATGCCCCACGCGATCCCCGACCTTGAGGATTGGGTCCGAAAGTTAGCTGCCACCTCCTCCTACGATGAACGCAAATGGCGTGAATTATCGAGGGGCAAATGGGAGGCCAAACATCATGGTAAATTCTCTTCCCAAGTTTTGGATATTTTTCATATGTTAGTGGCATTAACTCATTCAAGTTTATTCGTGCAGGCATCAGAGACGTATCCGAAATGAGGCCAGCCTCGCCCGGGAGAAGACTGTGTCCTCGATCCCGAAATCGGGGAAGGACAGTAAGAGAAAGAGGGCTTGAAAGCCTTAAGATTCACAGGACGAAGGGACTCATACTCGAAAGCTGAGGAGGAAAGCTGTACATGCGAATTTGGACTCCGCCACTCAATATCCAAAAGATGAAGAGAACGAGGGTGGAGAAACGGCGTTGGTACCCCAAATTAGGAGACCAGTCGAGGCCGCCAAGCCCTCCGAACCTGAGACCTCATCTTATGGTGGAGGAGCTCCGGAAAAAGACCTGGGCAAAGCCCTCGAGTCCCCGGAGATCGAGATCAATCCCCCTCCTTCAATAAGTAGGCCTGAGGGGATAAATGTTGAGAAGGCTACAGCTAATCAGAGCGCCCCGAGTGAGGAGCTTAGGGCCGTGACAATGGGTCACTCTTTCTCTGCCATCCTATTCCGTTGAAACAATAAAGGATGCTCGGGCTCTGCCAACACCCGACCCGAGCAAGGTCCTCGAGGAAGACCCTTTCTGGGATTGTTTCACCGGGGTTGATGATGCTATTGATCTTAACGATGCATCCACCCTCTTTGAAGAAGCTCAATGTCTTCCCTCTCAGGTAGATACTAACTTTCATCGTTGTACTTTTCTCTCTTCCTCCCCTCTTTTAACTGACATATCTTCATATTATGTATAGGCCATCGCCAAGTTTAGAGCTGAGCTGAGCCAATACGAGGCCGAACTCAGGAAGGTTTCGGGCGAAGAGAAGGCCCTGAGGCTTCTCTGTAGCCAAAAGGAGGAGGAGCTTAAGGACCTTCGGGCTGAATTAGCCAAAGCTCGGGAAAACGAGACCGAGCTAGATGAGCGGGTAACTGTGATTTTAATAAGGAATGGTCTTCTTGGACTTACTTCGGAGGCTAATACTTTGAAATCTCAGCTGCAACAGAAGTTGGAGATGATTGGGCAGCTCCGGGGCGAGGTTGACCAAGTTAAGGCTGACTGCCATCGATGCAAAGAGAACACGGATTCGCTTGCTGCCGATAAGGAAGCTATTACGGCCCAACTGACCTCGGCTGAAACTCAACTCTGAGGCATTAAAGTGAAGAGTCTGGCCCAAGCCAAGAAAATTGAGGAGTTAGAGGCGGAGCTTGCTAGATCCCGGGCCGAAGCTGCACAAGCCAAGGCTGAAGTTGAGAAGATGAAAGCTACGGCTGATAAGACCATCGCCATATACTTAAGGGATGCCGCGGCTGTTCAAGCGGAGCTAAGGGAGGCCTACGATTGAGAAAAATGGAGTAATGATTGGGCTAAGTGCCAAGTCCGGAGGGAGACTCTCGAAGAGATCCATGCCTGAGGTTTTGACCTCACTGAGAGATATCCCAAGCTAAGGCGATGGAGACCGATGCCCGGTTTCTCGTTTATTTTGATGATGAAAAGGTTGCGAGTGGCTCCGAGGGCGGGGAAGGTGAAGAAGGAGCCCTCGAGGAGGAGGGGGCTCCCGGAGATAAAGCTCCCGAGGGTGCTGTTTCTGAGGATGTTGCTTCCGGGGATGTAGCCCCGAAATAGGTTCTTTTTTGGTTCTTTTGTTTTCATGTAAGGGCCCCTCGTGGGCGTTGTAAATACACTTTGTAAATCATCTTTTGTGAATATAAAGAACCCTTTTGCTTTATCTCCAATTTGTTGAATTCCGTTTCGTCTTCACATGTGAAGAACTTTATTGTATAACTCTAATGACCAGTCCGAGTACTGGACTCAACACATAGCAGACCCTTAGGTTTTTTATTGATCAACGTAATGCCTCTTAAGGTCTTAGGTAATCCACGAGCTAAGCTTAATTCAATTTGATGTGAGCTCGGAACAATGGGACTCTTGAGTCTGAGTTGAGTGAGAACGAGGTCTCGAACTCTATATGTTTTGGCCCTTAGGCTCTTTCAGGTTGGCCCTTAGGCTCTTATATATCGGCCCTTAGGCTCTTTAGGTTGGGCCGATTCGGCCTCTAAAGTGGCTATAGTTTTTCCCCCTTTTCGGCTAAAAGACTTAGTGAAAATTTTTGTATGCCTTAGCATGTGTTTTTCGTACCCATTGGGTTTTTCGAAAGTTCGACAAATCGGAACCTTATTAGTAATTAGTTTGTGTAAACATAATCGAATATCTCTTGAGGTTTTTTCGAAGGCTGATGTTATCGAAGCCTTTAAATTATTCGAGGGCTGAATTTATCGGAGCCCCTTATATTTTGCTTTTGCCGAGGGTAGCCTGATTTAACCGGTTTTTTCAAAGTGTTTGAAGGCTTTTAATTTATGTCAGAAGTCGGACGTCTCTGAGCCGCATTATTTCAGTTGTAGCCTTTTTATATGACCGTAGTCTTTAATATGGCCGTAGCCTTCAGGTATGTCACTTGGACTTGTTTCCCGATAATCTTTCGAACTTGTTCGAGAAGTTAGTCCTCGAGTATATTAGCCTTGTCCTTTGTTTCGAGGGGATGCCTCTTTGAGGTCTTATGAGTCCGAGTTCGATGACTCGGATGTGCTGATTGTCGATGACAGTCCCCGAGTATCTCGGGGTTGCATTCGTGCTTTGGCCCTTGAGCCGTTTCCCGTAGGATTATAAGTGTCGAGCTCGTATAATAGTAGACTTCTTTGAGACACAAAGTGTTTTTGATATAAACAGAAAGCTTCTTCAAATAATTGATACATGCGTACATGTTTTGACGTCGGGGCTCAACTATTCTATATGGACACGATTCATCTAACCGTTTGGCCCATTACAAAGTTTTCCTATCGAGGCCCTCTTAGGCGTGAAGTAATTTCCTCGAAAATATGATCTTCGAGGGTGATGTTCCCCAGTATTCGAGGTTGATTGAAAAGAAGCCTTGGATACTGTTCGAGTTTTCCTTAGGTACCATATAGTTGTTGCCTCGTTAAAAACCTTATCGGTAAAACCCATTTGGGACAAAATCCGGTCTAAGGGGAAAAGAGTGCAACACATGCTTTAAAACCTAAGGCCTTCCTGTAAAAAGGGTGTCTTCGATAGCTTCGATCGAAAACCTGCGCTGAGTTAGCTTTAAACTCAAATGGACAAAAGGATAGAGTCATACCTTAGCAGTAATATCGCTTGAGTAATGATATGTTCCAATTGTTTGGTAGTTGTTCACCTTCCATCGTGCTAAGTTTGTAAGATCCTTTACCGACAACACCGAGGACTCGGTACGGTCCTTCCAATTCGGGCCCAGTTTCCCTTCATTCAGGATCTCGAGTGTTGAGGGTGACTTTCTGTAGGACTAAGTCCCCGATTCTGAAATGTCGAAGATTGGTCCTTCTATTGTAGTACCTTTCGATCCTTTGCTTCTGCGCGACCATCCGAACAAGTGCTGCTTTTCATTTTTCGTCTAATTGCTCGAGGCTAGTATTCATAGCCTCATGATTTGACTCCTCCGATGCATGTCAAAACCTGGCGCTGGGTTCTCCGACCTCGACAGGGATAAGGGCCTCGAAGCCATATACTAAAGAAAACGGGGTGGCTCCTGTGCTAGACTTCGATGTTGTTCAATATGCCCAAAGGACCTTCGGTAGAACTTCTTTCCATTTCCCCTTTACATCGTCCAACCTTTTCTTCAGGTTTTGAATGATAGTTTTGTTTGTCGACTCGGCCTGCCCATTTCCAGTTGGATGGTATGGTGTCGATAAGATCCTCTTTATTTTATGGGCTTCAAGGAATTCTGTCACCTTGGTGTCGATGAATTGTTTTCCATTGTCACATACAATCTCGGCAGGTATTCCGAACCGGCATATGATGTGGTCCCAGATGAAATCAATATTTTCTTTTTCTCGGACCTTTTCGAAGGCCTGTGCTTCCACCCATTTAGAAAAATAATCAGTCATAAACAAAATAAACTTAGCTTTACCTGAGGCAGTTGGTAGGGGTCCGACTATGTCCATCCCCCATTAAAGGCCACGGAGATAGGATCGAGTGGAGTTGTTCTCTGGGTTGATGGATCATCAGTGCGAATTATTGGCACTTATCACATTTTTTGACAAATTCCTTAGTATCTTTTTCCATGCTATCCTAATAATACCCTGCTCTGATAATTTTGCGAATCAAAGACTCGAAGCCGGAGTGATTCCCATAAGTGCCTTCGTGAATTTCTCATAGAACATGATCGGTATCCCCTGGCCCCAAACATACCGCCAATGGCCCATCGAATGTTCTCCGGTACAATGTTCCATCTTCATCTAATGCAAACCTAGCAGCCTTGGTTCGTAGGGACCTTGATTCTTTGTGATCCGATGGGAGTTTCCCACTCTTCAAATAGTCGATATACTTATTCCTCCAGTCCCACGTCAAACTTGTTGAATTTATCTCGGCATGACCCTCTTCAACCACAGACCTCGACAACTGGATGACAGTCCCCGGGACGATGTCATCTTCTTCAACTGAGGATCCCATATTAGCAAGTGCATCGGCCTCGCTATTTTGTTCTCGAGGCACATGATCTAGAGTCCACTCCTTGAAGCGGTGCAAAGTTACCTGTAGCTTATCCAAGTACCGTTGCATTTTATCCTCTTGAACTTTGAAACTTTTGTTCACTTGGTTTACCACCAATAGAGAATCGCACTTGGCTTCGATGACTTCTGCTCCCAAGCTCTTAGCTAGCTCGAGACCAGCAATTATGGCCTCATACTCGGCCTCATTGTTAGTCAATCTAGAAGTTTTGATTGATTGTCTAATGGTATCACCCGTGGGTGGTGTCAAGACAATGCCAAGCCTGGACCCTTTCACATTCGAGGCACCGTCCGTAAAAAGGGTCCATACCCCCGATGATGTATCCTAACTTAGTAGGAGTTCTTTCTCTACTTCGGGTACGAGGTTCGGCGTAAAATCAGCCACGAAGTTAGCTAAGATTTGAGACTCGATGGCAGTACGGGGTTGATATTAGATATCGTACCCGCAAAGCTCAACGGCCCATTTGGCCAGCCGGCCCGACAGCTCGGGCTTATGCAAAACATTTCGAAGGGGGTAATTGGTCAATACACATATGGGATGACATTGAAAATATGGCTTCAGCTTTATAGAAGCGCTTATCAGTGCAAGTGCTAATTTTTCTAAGTGAGGGTATCTAGTTTTAGCATCTCCTAGAGTTCGGCTTACATAATAAACAGGGAATTGCGTACCTTGCTCTTCTCGAACTAGTACCCCGCTTACCGCTATATCGGACACTGCCAAATATAGGTAAAGTTTTTCATCTATCTTCGGAGTATGAAGCAAAGGCAGGCTCGATAAGTATCATTTTAGTTCCTCCAAGGCTTGTTGGCATTCCGGGGTCCATGCAAAATCCGTTTTCTTTTTAAGCAAGGAAAAGAAATGGTGACTTCGATCTGACGACCTCAAAATGAATCGACCCAAAGCAGCTATTCGCCCTGTTAGCCTCTGCACGACCTTCACGCTATCCACGATCGTGATGTCCTCGATGGCCTTGATCTTATCGGGGTTAATCTCGATACCCCGATTCGACACCATAAAGCCGAGGAACTTACCCGAGACGACTCCGAAGGCACATTTCTCCGGGTTAAACTTCATGTTGTATTTCCTCAAGATTTAGAATGTTTCCTGCAAATGAGCTAAATGGTCCTCTGCGCGCAGGGACTTAACCAACATATCATTAATATAAACTTCCATTGTTTTACCTATTTGTTCTTCGAACATTTTGTTAACTAGGCATTGGTAAGTAGCTCCTGCATTTTTTAGCCCGAATATGTTCCCAACTTAGTAATAATTGAAGTCTTTTCCTGGTCCTCTGGGTTCATCTGAATCTGATTGTACCTGGAGTAGCCAACAAGAAAAGTTAAGGTCTCGTGGCCGACCGTGGCATCGATCATTCGATCGATGTTTGGCAATGGGAAAGAATCCTTTGGACATGCTTTGTTCAAGTCCTTATAGTCTACACACATTCTAAGTTTGTTTCCTTTTTTAGGAACTACAACTACATTGGCTAATAATTCGGGGTATTTTACCTCCCGAATAGACCCTATTCTAAGAAGTTTGGTTACCTCGTCCTTTATGAACGCATGTTTCACCTCGGACTGGGGCCTCCTTTTTTGCTTCACCGGTTTGAATCTGGGGTCGATGCTTAGCCGATGTGTGGTGATTTCCGGTGGAATCCCTGTCATATCTAAATGGGACCAAGCAAAGCAATCCATATTATCAATAAGAAATTGCATGAGTTTTTTCCTGAGTTCGAGGGTTAATCTCGTTCCCAGAGATACCTTTCTCTCGGGCATGTATTCGATCAGTATGACCTGCTCCAGCTCCTCGACAGTAGACTTGGTTGCATTGGACTCTTCGAGAACAACAAAGGTTCTAGTAGTAAGGAAATCCTCTTCTTCGTCCTCGATTACCTGTTGCTCCGATTCTGTCGAGGTTGGGGACGATGATTGCTATTTAGCCGCCTGCTTACGTTTGGTGCCCGATTTCTCTGAGGTCGAAGGCTCTAGTATCGGTACCACCTCCTCAACTGCAAACATCTCCTTTGCAGCATGTTGCTCCCTGTAAACCGTTTTCACTCTATCCTCCGTTGGGAACTTCATCATCTGATGAAGAGTTGAAGGTACTGCCCTCATGTTGTGTATCCATGGCCTCCCGAAGAGCGTGCTATACCTCATGTCACCTTCGATGACATGGAATTTAGTATCTTGCATGGTCCCTGCTACGTTTACTGGCAAGATAATTTCTCCCTTTGTTGTTTCGCTTGCCATGTTGAAGCCATTTAGGACCCGAGACACAGGTACAATCTGATCCTGTAGGCCGACCTGCTCTACGACCCTCAATCTAATTATGTTTACTGAGCTACCTGGATCCACGAGAACATGTTTAACTTGAATTTTATTTAAAAGGATAAAGATTACTAGGGTATCGTTGTGTGGCTGAGATATGCCCTCTGCTTCCTCATTGTAGAATGATCAGGCGTCCTCGGGCACATAGCTCCAAGTCTGTTTTTCTCTTGTGATCGACAACTTGGTGCGTTTGAACACAGGTCCTTGTGGGACATCGACGCTGCCAACGATCATGTGGATTACATGTTGTGGTTCTTCTTGTTCATTTTTTCTTGCATCTCTCTCCCTAAAGTGATTCTTGGCTCGATTGCTAAGAAATTCTCAAAGATGGACCTCGTCGAACAATCGAGCCACTTCTTCCCTTAGCTGCCTGCAATCTTCTGTTCTATGACCATGCGTGCCATGATACTTACACATAAATTTGGATTCCTCTGAGAAGGATCGGTTTGGATTGGCCCGGGCCACCTGGTATCTTTGATTCTTCCAATAGCTGACACAATCCCCAATGCATCTACGCTAAAGTTGTATTCTGATAGTCGAGGCACCTCTGTGGGGTCGGTATTCTTATCGAACTCGCTCTTACTCATGAGCCCTCGAGAGTTCTGTCCTCGATCATTTCCCCGATCATTCCGAGGAGCGTTACGGCTTGAACCATTATTTCTCCGATCAACATACGGCTGATACCGTTCTTTGGTTTACCTCGACATGTCTGTATCCCTCGGAGGTCTGGCTGCCGATCTGTTAGGATGAACTGAACCCGAAGGGGCTCCCAATCGGTCGTCCTCGACCCTGATTTTTGACTGATAACGGTTGTGCACATCTGACCACGTCACAGCCGGATACTCGATCAGGTTCTGCTTTAACTGTCGAGACGCAATCGAGCTCCTTTCATTCAAACCCTGTATAAAAAGCTTGTACTGCCCAGTCATCTGAGACTAGTGGTAACTCCATTCGCTCCATCTGGAACTTGGACACGAACTCCCTCAACATCTCGTCGTTCCTTTGTTTTATCTTGAAGACATCCGATTTTCTCGTGGCCACCTTTATGTCCCCGGCGTGCACTTTCACGAAGGCGTCTGCTAACATAGCGAATGAGTCAATAGAGTTAGGAGGTAAGTTGTCATACCAAATCATAGCTCCTTTCGACAATGTTTCTCCAAACTTTTTCAATAAGACTGATTCGATCTCATCGTTGTTCAAGTCATTTCCTTTTATCCCGCAAGTGTATGAAGTAATATGCTCGTTAGGGTCGGTTGTCCCATTATATTTGTGTATATCGGGCATCCGAAACTTCATAGGAATAGGGATCGGAGCCACGCTCTGAGGGAATGGTTTTTTTTATGAACTTTTTGGCATCTAATCCCTTCAAAACTGGAGGTGCCCCCGGTATTTGGTCAACACGACAGTTATAAGTTTCCACCTTTTTGTCATTGTCTTCAATGTTCTTCTCTCCGGACTCGATCCTCTTGGTAAGCTCTTCGAGCATCCTCATAATGGTGGGGTCAGTCCCCGAGTTATTTCCATTTGACCTCTCTGGCGCTGGCTCAGCACGTCGAGTGTTCTCATGTTCAGCTACACTCGGAGTCTTATTTTAACTTTGAAGTTGAGCAATGGCAATCCGTTGAGCTTGCAGCATCTCGAATATCACTTGGAGGCTGATTCCCCCATCACCCACTCCTTGTGTTCCTTGGCCACCAGGTCGGGCTTCCCTGCGTACCCTCCCCCCGAGGTCTATGCCTAAATCCGCGTTTAGAGCAATGTGTGAACTAACATCAACTGGTTCCATATTTGGCACTTCCCCAGGGTTTATTGGTGGTACTCCGATCCCTATATTGTTGTTTTCTCGAAGACCTTCGTTGTCATGAACAGATGTATTTTGAGAGCTAGACATGTTTCAGCCTAAGAATAAAAAATTCTTGACAAGAAAAACTGTAAAAATAACGTGTGTAATGAGAATCAGTAAAGAAGTAATCACTACTATCTTTAGCCCCATGGTGGGAGCCAAACTGTTTACCTCGAAAATACGAGTAACAATTAAATTTGATTTGTGGTTTTAAAGATATGTGATTAAATTCAATACCGATTAATATTCAAGAAATATGTAAGTTAGAAATGAAGGAAATAAATGAATTAAACCAATGTTACTCAGCAGTGGTGGCCTCGAGCTTAGTGACCTCGAGATGGGTTAAGAGCAATAAAGTAAGAACAATAAATGTAAAGGACAATTCTGATGAACAGTAAGAGAGAAAAGTAGGATAGTATATTCTTGCCAATGATAAGATGATGTTACAAATGATTGGGGTTCCCTTTATATAATAGGGGAATCCTAAATAAGGTATATTTCTATTTACAGTAAGTAATATTCTTGATACAACTGTCTAACCGCCTAGTACGGAATCATACAATCCTATTCCGGGATTTCGCCATGATCTTGGGGACGTGGCAGGAATCTAGCTCATTCTGTTACAAATCCATAACGGTACAACTTCGGGGTCGAGCACACTTGACTTTGGCATCCCTCACACTCTTATCTTCGGGTATTGCATTCCATCCTTGAGCTCGAGCGTAGTCTGTCGACCTCAAACTCGAGTTTACTTGAACTCAGACCTAAGGTGATCCCTCGAGCCTGGGAAATCGGGCGTACCTGATTTCGACCGTATACAATATGATCAATAATGGCATCATCGACTAATTCGAATTAATGTTCAATCGTTCTTGTTACATTTGTATTGAATTTGTTATCTGGAAAGAGTTTCTATAGTGTAATTACAGATAATTTGTACATCCTAATAAAATATATCAAAATATTACTTTAATATTAAGAATTTTTAATAAAAATGAAAATACATATCACCTAATTATAGTTAACTGATACTAAAATTTAGATACAGTACAAATGCCTTACATCAACTGATTTTGTTCAAACATTAAGTCCGAGTAACACATTGAAAATACATAAACTGAGGCTATACTTGAGGAGCTGAAAACTATTCAAAGGAGTAACTGTACATATTGAGATGATAGTCAGATTAAAAAAAATGTAGAAAGGATAAATCTATTTAGACGGTCTAAAAGAGAGCATAGGTGTAGAGATTTTTTGCAGAGAATATTGTATAACTAGTGAAAGTCTTGAGATCTAAAAATCAGAGTAAATTCCTTGGATGGTCATCCAATTTATGGGAATATCCTATTAAAGTCACTTTTGTTTTATTTAGGACAATAAAAATCATCCAACAATTACCTTTTGAATCAGAAAATAAAAGCAAATATTTGATATACCATACATATTAAAATTTTATGTATTAATAATAAAATCTATGTAACTCATGATTCAAGTACTCATCTAACCACCCAAAAAGTAAATGGGTCTACCTAAATGCTCAAGTATCATAAAATTAGTTGTTGCCTTTGCAATTCAGAATGTACCATCTGGGGACCAATTCCTGTGATGAAACATTTAAGGATTTGTGAGATTATCATGCTGTAATTAAACTCATATAAAAAATTGTGGGTAGATTGATAACCATCTTCATCACTTTAGTGGCGGTATTTGTGCCCGTGAAGATTTTTTTTAGAGTGAGAAGGTCTACCTTCTCACTACTCTCCACCACCTTCATCTATTAAGCAATCATCGACAACCTCTCACACTCCACCAATCAAACCCTCCAAATTCCTCTAAACCACCTTACATCAACCAAGAACATAGAGGTAATAATTCACCTTCTACTATCACAGCCAATACTTTGCATCCCTCCACTACATCATTTAAAGATATACTCCTACTGGACTCTATAAACGAACAAATCACCAAGTCCCCATGGATCCAATAATTCCTCACACTCACCCCATGCTTCTCGACTGCCCAACACAGGATTTACCTGACCCAAACTGTAACGACCCGACCGGTCATTTTGAGCTCTAGCGCGTCGTGCAGCAGTTTGAGGCCATGAGCAGCTCCACTTCAGGTATTATGACTTGTACGCATGGTCGGAATTGAGTTTCGGGAAGTTCGGAGTTGATTTGGAAAGAGAATTCCCATTTCGGAAGCTTTAAGTTGAAAGAATTGACTAAGATTGGATTTTTGAGTAAACGACCTCGGAATCGGGATTCGAAGGTTCCAGCAGGTTCATATGATGATTTTGGACTTGGGCGTACGTCCGAATCAGGTTTTGGAAGACCCGGGAACATTTCGGCACCTATTGTGGAAGTTAGCATTTTGGAAGAATTTCATAAGTTTGGGTGGAAGTGCATTTCAGTGTTATCAATGTTCGTTTGGGATTTCGAGTCTGGGAATTGCTCCGTATGGTTATTCTGGTGTTGGGAGCGCGATCGAAAGTGAATTCGGAGGTCCGTGGGTCATTTTGGAGTCATTTGGCTAAATATAGAAATTTGAAGGTTATTGAGGAGTTTGACCGCAAGTGGACTTTTTGATATCGGGGTTGGATTTCGATTCCAGAAGTTAGAGTAGGCCCGTAATGTCGAATATGACTTGTGTGCAAAATTTGAGGTCAATCGGACGTGATTTGATAGGTTTCGGCATCGAATATAGAAGCTTAAAATTCTAAAGTTCACTAAGCTTAGATTGGAGTGCGATTCATGGTTTTAGCGTTGTTTGACGTGATTTGAGGCTTCGAGCAGGTCCGTGTCATGTTAGGGGATTGAGTTGTGTGATTGGACGGGGTCCCGGGGGCCTCGGGTGTCTTTCGGGGTGGTTTTAGAGCATTTTGGGCTGTGTTGGAACTGCTGATGCTGGTGTCTGGTGTTGTTCTTCGCGTCCGCGATGGTCATCTCGGGAAGAAGGATTTGGCTTCTGGGATTTTGTTCTTCGCGTTCGCGGAAGGAGACTCGCGTTCGCGAAGAAGAAGATTTTCTGTTGCGCAGGTCTTACTTCGGAGGCTCATATCTCACAATCTAAGAGGAATTTGGAGATGATCCAAAAACAAAAGTTGTAGCCCTTTGTGTCTAGTGTTCGGAAAAGTAAACCATTTAGTATTTGAATTTGTGTACGAAAAGTTATGGCTGGTACACTATTGTCTGTCCGGAAAGATGAAGAAGAAATTTGTGTTGCACAGGGCTGATTTTGGCAGCTTATATCTCAAAATCTATAAGGAATTGGGAAATTTGCAAAACATAAAAGTTGTAGATCTTGGTGTCTAGGTTTCAAAAAATTAAATTATTTGTCATTTGGAGTTCTTATGAAAAGTTATGTCCATTATACTAGAGGCTGTCTGAGAAGAGTTTGAAAAATAGTTTTTGGGAATTTTTTTCTTCGCGAATGCGACGGGGGTCTCGTGAACGCGAAGAGGAGTCGTCTGGGCAGTGTATAAGTGTAAAGAAATGGGTTTGGCTCATTTCATCTCATTTCCTCCATGGGAGCCGACCTACGAGCGATTTTGGAGCTCCATTTTCATCATCCATGTCAAGGTAAGTGATTCCCACCTATTGCAAGTTAATTACTTGGATTATATCTAGATTTTAACATGGAAAATCGTGGGAAATTAGTGAAAATTGGGGTTTTGAAGAAAAACCTAAAAATTTGGTATTCTTGGAATTTGACCACGATTTGGCACGAAATTGGGAGTAAATTATATATTTGAGTTCGTGAGGTTATGGGTAGACTTTATCTTCGAAAAATTTCGGAATCCGGGTACGTGAGCCCGAGGTTAATTTTGTCAACTTTTCTATCGGGGTTAGGAATTGTTATAAATTGGATTATAATGAGTAATTGATCATATATTAATGAGTTTACATAATTATTGGCTAGTTTTGGAGCAATGTGCATCTATTTGAGTTTTCGGAAGGGCATGGAATAACGGTTATGGAACTTCGGAGCGAGGTGAGTCTCCTTTCTAACCTTGTAAGAGGGAATTGTCCCCATATGTGAGTTAATTGGTTATGTGCTCCTATTTGTGGGGGCTACGTACGCACGAGGTGACGAGAGTCCGTGCGTAGCTATTATCATGCCTATGTCCGGGTAGTCTAGGACCCAAAATCATGTTTTACTTGTAATAATTGTAACCTTATTGATAGTTTAAATTGCTTAAATCATACCGAAGTGGAAAATGACTTTCTAAAAGAATTAAACTTCATCTTCTTGACTTGTAAAAGAGAAATTTACATCTCCTTGAATAATGGTTTCCCTGATGAAGTCTTCACTGACTGTTTGAATGTGTGTTTCTATGTGTACCTGCGTCGCATGTATGATTCGCGAGCAGGGTGATTGTTTATTTATATTTGACCGCGTCGCATGTATGATTCACGAGCGGGGTAATAGATACATCTATGGTTCGTGCCATTCGACCCTCTGGCAGTGCACAATTTAAATATTGTTGGATCGGGCCGTACGACCTCGGCATGATTTGCGCATGCTTGTATTGCTTGCCTTGATATTTATAAATGAGGACATTGCTTTCCCGGATTGAGAATAAATGTATAAATGATGAAAACGGATTTGGAAATTTCCCTATGAATAAAAGAATTGTTTACTTGCTCCATTCTATTGAGTTACAACCATGTTTATAGAAATCCTTGATTTGTTGTACAATTGATATTTTATTATTGGACCACTAGTAAGTGTCGAAGTCGACCTCTCATCTCTACTTCTTCGAGGTTAGGCGGGATACTTATTGAGTACACGTTTTTGTACTCATGCTACACTTGCTGTGCATTTTTGTTGCACATGCACATGTACCTCTAGTGGCCTAATAGGAGTACGGATGATACAGAGACTTAGGTGAGCTGCATCCCTTGAGATGACCCGCAGCCAGTAGAGTCCCTTTCAGTGTGTTATATTTACTTTCTGTCCAAGTTTGTTATCCGGACAGCTATTGTACTTTATTGGATTTCCTATTAATTGTTCATGCACTTGTGACACCGGATTCTGGGATGATTTCGGGATTGTTCAGTAGTTTTGTAAAGACATCATTATTTATTCAGTGGAACTTATTATTTATTGTTTAAATGTATAAAAGAAGTGATTTCAGAAATATCTAAAACGAAAAATTTCTAGTTAAATGGTGTTGGTTTGCCTGACAGTGGTGTCCGGCGCCATCACGACCCTTAGTGGATTTTGGATCGTGACACAAACAAATTGCTCTCAAGAAATTCAAAATATGAGTGAAAGCCTAAAGTCCCCCTATCAGTGGATGATCTCCAAAGGATTTATCAACCTTGGAAGTACTCCTTCATAATTAAGCTCATGGGGAAAAGAATCCTCCACCAATACCTTAAAAGGAAAATATATCAATTGAGTAAGCAAACTGAAAACTTCAACCTAATGGACCTTGGGGCAGACTACTTTATAGTCAAGTTCAACAATTGAAGAAAATATGTCCAGAGCCTTAAGTAATGGTCCTTGGTTCATTAATGGTTTTCATCTTTCAGTACAAAAATGGGAACCCCAATTTGTAGCCAGTGAAGGCAAACAATTAAAGTCAGCAGTATGGGTTTGTCTACCTCAACTCCCCACAGAATTTTATGACTCAACAATATTACGAAAAATTGGTAACATAATTGGTAAATTACTTAGGATTGATGCATGTACATCATCTACCCTAAGAGATCGTTATGCTAGATTATGTGTGAATGTTTCAATGGAAGTACTAGTTAAGCCTTTTGTTTACATTTGTAATTATAAATAGCAAATCCATTATATCGGGGTTAATTTCTTATGCAAGAACTGTGGTAGGTTAGGCCGTAGCCAATCCAAATGTACAGTTATTTTACAACCTTCAAATTCCAAGAAGTAGCAGGTTATAGAAGACACTACCACACGGCAAAATGTCCAAGGAGACTGTGTAACTGTTTCTTTTTCCAAGAGCAAAGCTACCAATTCAAAAGCAACTCCACCAACAAAGATAGCAAATCCAGGTATGAAGTCCAAAATAGTTGTTGCGGATACAGGTAAGTTTCTTAATTCCCTATAGTACAAATATGTGGAAAAAAATTTCTGTTACTCCTTCCATTCCTGACACTAGAGTCAGGAAATCTACAGAAAGTAATGTTAATACCCCCTCCTCCAAAGTTGGTATTCAATCAACCAATCAATTTGAGCTTCTAGAAAGTATGCCCATGATTTGTGAAAACAATACCACAATGAATCCGGCCATAATCTCTTCCAATAAATGCATGCAAATGGGGAACAACACCACCATACACGTGGACAAAGATAAGACAGCTTTGGTATTGTCACCCCAATTACTAGATTAAAATGCCACAAAAAAATAAATAATAAACAACTGGCAACCTCTAATATTTGCAAATTAATTAATTCTTCACAAAATACCCCTACCCAACCATCCCCACCCCTACACCTCTAATACTTCCAAATTACACTTGGAATTGCATGCAAAAGAGGATTGCCAAATAGTAGACTCCTTAATACACTTGGCATCAAACATATCTCCCCATGATCTTATTAATTCCCACACGCCAAATCAAGAATTCCCCAGGCAGGAAAAAAAATTCAATAGGGATCATTAACCCTACTAAGGCTACCCTTCCTAATACAACCTCTAAATTAATAAATCACTCACAAGAACAAAATGTCAAGACTTCCATTCTCAGCAAGAAGAAGATTTCGTCTAGTCCATATTCCCCACCACCACAGAGTTCCAACAATGGACAACTTGCCACCACTGCCACCCCACTTTCCAAACCAACCCCTATTCTTCACATGTCATGACCCAAATCAGAGGGCCATGACTGGCACCCGGTACCTACTCAACCGAGCGCCACGTCCCTTATTCCCTTTTTTTCTATAAAACTCGTTACGGGCCATGATAGGCCTGATGATAGGCTATAATTGCATATTTTAGTCGCTTATTACACTCGAATTTACTGCACTTTATTTGAGTTTGCGCTTTAATCGCTAGTGTTTTGCACTAATTGTGTGTTTTATGCCTTATAGGTGTAATTCCGAGCTATATAGATGTTATGGAATGAATTTAAGTGATTTGAAGCTTTGAAGTCTGAGTAAAAGCTCAAGGAATTAAGCCAGGATCGTGTTCGGAGGTCAAATTTGATAATTAAGTAGAACGAAGACTTGAGGAGGCATATTGCGCACTGTCTAGTAAAATAGACATAACCTTTTGCTCAGAACTCCATTTGGGCTCCACAATATATGGTTGGAAAGCTAACTCAAATAGCTACAACTTTTATGTTTTACATTTTTCTAAATTCTAAACGGGACAGGGTGAAAAATCGCGGTTTTGCCGCGACCGCGGCAGAACCGCGGTAGAAGATGGTCGCGGACAACTGAAGAATCAGAGGGCATGTTTGGCCGCGGTTCCACCGCGACCGCGGCAAAACCGCGGCAGGAAGCGAAAATTTCAGGGACTAAAGTGCAAAACATGGGATTTTAAGTCCTAAACCCTATATTAAACAAAGGAGGCCGGCCAAGAACAGAAGGGGGACATATTTTGGACACAAATTAGACCTAAGGAGGCGGAGAGACACTACTTTAGGGTTAGACAACACCCTTGGAGGCAAGAACACATTGGGAGCAAGGCGGAGAATTCTTCTACGAGTTTTTCCTTCCTCTTCCTATTTTTCATTGTTGGTTATGACTTTTAGTATTGTAGTTTTACATACTATTATGAATAGCTAATTTGTTATCTAGAGTTTTGATAGAACCTTTTGTAGGATAAATTCTTGTTATGTTTTTATATAATTGAGCCATAGCTTTTCTCTATTTGTTCAACTACATTTATATTGTGGTTGGTTGAAGAGCTCTCAATTAGCTATGCTTATTTAGTATGCATAACCGGGAGAGAGTGCATATTTAGGTAATTGTTGAACAACACCACTCCCAGAGTATATGAGGGATCAATAACCGAGGGTTTAAAGGTGGGATTAGGGATAACGAAGCCTTGGGTGCGATCTGAAGTGAGCTGTATTAAAAGCCAGCTAGCGTAGCTCGGGAGAGCGCGTCTAGTAAATTGTCGTAATTACTCGGGAGAGATTTACGGTAATAAGAGTGCTCATGATCGGTAGAGAATACTTAGGCAAAATTATAGAAGACATAGCGGGAAGGATTCCGACAATAGGGGAAATCATAACTCTAGACCTCCTTAATCTTTTCTCTAACCCTCAGTATCGTTAGTTGTTAATTTACTATTTTAATTTGTTAGTTAATTAGTTAAACAGAAGAATCTTAATATCTATAAGTTAGGAATTGTTCAAGCTTGTCTTCTTGGTGATAGTGAACAACTGTAGCTAAACCTTAGTTCTCTGTGGGATTCGACTCCGGACTTGTAAACCGGATTATATTTGCAACGACCGCATTGTCCTTTTTATAAGGCATAGTTGGGCGTGATACATCTATATATGTAATTAACAATACTAGAACTTAACTCACATAACTAATTCAAAAAGATTTATATAGATACATAGGGGCTGACAAGGCCGTTGACATGTCATACCTTAAGCTATACACATGACACTGTCTGCAAAACCTCTAAGAAAACATGACCATAACATATGAGTCGGGACAGGGTCCCTGACATCCTTATAAAACAAAGTAACATATATAGAACGTGACTCGGCAATACTCCAGGAAGATGTGGAGCTCACCAACTAAAAGCTGATATCTGGAGGTAGCTTACAGTGGATGGTACTCACCTCGCCTATCTACACCTGCGTGGCATGAAACACAGCGCCCCAGAAAAGGGGCGTCAGTACGAAGAATGTACCGAGTATGTAAGGCAGCAATGAAACGTAATAATAATAAGATACTATCTCCGGGAGAGATAAGAGTCAACTTATAACTTCTGACTTACCGCTGAGGGCCGTAACATATAGAATAAAATCCATCTCGTATATATAAATAAAACTACAATACAATAGTTCTAGTCACCTCATTTTCGTGACATTAACTGCCCAACTGATCAGTAGTAACTGCCCGACCGGCCGTAGCTCGGTGATAAATGCATAACTGCCCAACCGGTGGTAAATAATAGTAATACATAACTGCCCAACCGGTGGTAACTGCCCGACCAGCCGTAGCTTGGTGGTAGATGTATAACTTCCCAACCGGTCGTAGCTCGGTGGTAAATATGTAACTGCCCAACCGGCCGTAGCTCGGTGGTAAATATGTACAACGTCACCACTAGTTACATATATAAATACAATATCTGAAGAGTCTTTTAGGATAATTAGAATATCTTTCAAAGTGACCTATAGTCGCTTATCCCGGATCACATTATGAACTAACATCATCCACATACGGTCAATAAGAATCAAGCATCAGTGCCATGAGTAAGAGTTTACATTATAAAAGACAATGAACATAAGCTTTCTGTATTTACTAGGAATAATATCATATTTTAGTATTGTTCGTTTGTTTACATGCCATCGTTGGATTCATGCCAAAAGAAAGAAGGATAGCCTTAACATACCTGGAGTAGGGAAAAATTCGCATGATATTCTTGGAAAAGGTTGCACCTTACTCCTTTAGAACCGCAAAATTTAATATTGCTATGATCCTAAAAATTCTCGCAAGAATTTCGTTGAAACCTATGAATTGTAGTGTTTTTGTGATTAAAAGCTAACGTTCTGGTTTTGTGTTCAAGACATGAGAAAGTGAAGCCTGTTGAAGACTTTATACATGATTTGCACGTTCTGCTTTTGGAGAATCTCTTAACTATTTATTCAATCCTAAGTGCTAATTGTAGGAAATGACTAATGTTTTGATTTTTGTCTTTTATATTCAAGATATGGAAAGGAAGCTTTGTTAAAAGCTTTTATAAAAGTGGCTAAGTCTTAGTTTGACACCTAGAGACATATGACCCTTAGTCATTTGCTTATAATGTGGCTAGCTGCCACGTTTCTTTTGGGTAATTATTAATCTTTATCCATTTATTAGTTAATTAGGTAATGTCCCATATTAGATAATTAACCAATTACCCGCATAATTAAAAATTGTTTCAAATTACTTAAAATTCTATGTATTTTTAATATACTTTATACATCATACTACCGTAGTCATATGGTGCCTTGCATGGTACTAGTCCATAATTATCGGGTATTATTGCTCGACCCGTATTTTATCCCAAATTGGCCACTTTCAACGGAACTCGTTCTCTTTAATTCGTGTACCCTTTATCCTTCATGACACTTACTTCTCGCTTGTTATAAATAGCGTAAATACGTTAACCTTAAGATGATCTCATCCCTGAATCTACGTCGATTAGCTGAAGACGAAACTTTTAACGTACGAAAACGCGAGATGTAACATCACATCACCACCACAACCACAAAATTACCAACCAAACTCTTGGCTGGAAGCGGGCATTCTGGGCCATGCAATAACATTCAACATCCAAATCAACTGGCAGGAAATGGTGATAATAATACAAAACACTCGATATCTAGCCCAGTTAATATCAGAGGGAATGCACATTGCAATGTGTCGCACCCCTTTTTCTCGTGAAATCAGGTTTCGATACGTGACAACTCTTTTAAGGAAGGTGTAAAAAGAGAGAGTCGCCACCTAACGGGTTTGAGGTGCGTTAGGGCACCTATTTGCAAATAACTCTGGTTTAACCAGTTCGCGTCACCAAAGATCGGGTAAGGGCTTAAATTACCTTGAAGAGAAAGTGTTAGGCACTCTTCGAGGTCCACAACTGTGGGTCCCGACCGAACTCGAATTATATGAATTAGTCAATTAAATAGAGAGAAAGACAAGAAGTTTGGGCAGTTATTATTAAAAATCCTTGAATAAACATCAATAATTGATTTAAAGACAAGATGGGGGGGGGGGGGTCCTAAGTTTTTTTAGCCTAAAAGGTCACCCCGTGCAACATAAATAATACTTCGTAACTCCCTCGAGATGGGATGCTACTCGTATTATTCAACGGGCACAAACTATCATCTCCTGCTACCTGGTTACTATCTTTGAGTTTGTTACCTAGAGCCTACTAACTGATTCTAAATCGTGTCTTATGCGTGCACTACCCGTCCCATGCCTATGGTCCATGAGGCGTTTGGACCTCTATTTTGGATAGTTCTAGACTTAACTTAGGCTGCTCAAAAATGATAAAACTAGGCGACATACAAAATAAGTTGGACTTCATGTAAAGAAAATTAAGGGCTCAATTTGGCCTCCACACTTAGACAACAAATGCACGCGAACAAATTCTCACATTAAGCGTTAGGCAGTTTCATAATTGAGCCAAATTAAAACCATTAAGCCCTACAGACATGGAATCTATGTGACCTCGTGTAGGCAGTTTCAGATGTAAGGTGCCATCTTATAGACATGATTTCTAAATAACTATATAGTTTAGGGGAATCTGGTATTGCATGCTTCTTATTGAAATTAAAATTATACGTGATTAAACCTATAGACATGATCTCTAGGTGATATACGCAGTAGTTGGCAGTGATGACTGTAGGAAATACTTAGAATTACTCAGTTTGATCCTATAGGCATGCTTTCTAATAGTGGCAGAGCTAAACAATGAAACAGTATTTGAAAGCTTAATATTAACACTTTAAAGCGAGTGATAAAATCCTATAGGTAGAATTTCTGATGATTAGTAATTGAAATTGACCTTTTTTATACTTAGCCCCTATAGGCATGATTTCTAGATGAAGATTAGTAGAACATAAGCTAATATAATCCTATGATCATAGTATCTAATGAATATGTTGAAATTGAAAGATTGGTCATTTTATTTCCTATAGGCATGATATCTAATAAAACACATAGGAGTAGAATATGTTGAACGAATTAAACACTCAGGTCCTATAGGCAGGTTATCTAACAACACGTAGGAGCAGAACATGTTGAACAAATTAAACACCTATAGGCAGGATTTCTACCCGTTTCATGCAAATCTTAGAATAGACCCATTTTCCCAATTTTTACTAACACCCCAATTGTTATTACAACATTATTACAGACCCAATGAATGAAATAAATTACAAAGTTACAAAATAACTATAGTGGGCCTAAGACAGGACCAAAGTATACCCATCCCAGCCAGGCCTTCCATTTCGTAACCATACAGGTTTCACCACAGCCCAGAAGTCACAGTCAATCCAACACAAAATAGCCAAAACCCAGTAGCCATCAAAGATTCAGAAAACAACCATTTACACAAACCCATTGACTTATTCAGTAGGTGAAAAGGGGCAGAATTGAGCAATTAGAACAAAGTGGCCAAAGAACCTTAGACCCTAGTGTGTCAGAGTTCACAAGGGTCTCAATTGGACCCCGAGCAGTGCTCACACTAGGGAGGTTAATGATAGAACCTAGGTAGCCTTGGCTTTCAGCCGGCTAAGAATGAGAACTCAAAAGAGCCCAGGGAACCAGTGAAAGAGAGTAAACTAAGGTTGAGGGATAACACTGAGGGATACAAACATAGTTAAGTTGAACACATAGAGCAGATAATCGAATATGCTTTAGGTTTTAAGAATAAACTTAGCAAAGATTCAGATAACAAGCTCAACATTTAGTGCATAAGTAGTCTTTCATTAGCAGAGTTAAAGGGAGAACATGTTTGCAGGATTGATGAAATACACTAATTCATAATAAAGGAAAAGGTCCAGTTATGTCCTAATGTTATGAGATAGTCATACTAATTTGGTAGCAGAACAACATTTAGACATGATAAAAAGTAGATTACAACTACTAGTGAATCGGGGAGTCGAAACATGCTAAAGGGCATACTGATAGAGAACAAGATCAAAAAATGCTATATAGGCAAGCTATCACCATAGAAATGCAGAATAGGATAGGAAAATAGACTTGTGCCGTACAGTGAGTGTAAATGTTCGTGTTTTGAATACAATTGACTAGCTAACAAAAGAGAGAGCACAAATTATGCAGGCAAAGCATGTTGAGATGATAGGATTGATAGCCTAATGCAAAATTAAACACCAAAAGCTGCTAACAAGTGTAAAGGTCCCAAACAGTTGTAATTCATAACATATTGGCTAGTCAGGCTCGAAAACTATCTAATTTAATAGAATCAAGTTTGGGCATGCTTCAAACTATCAACATTATGAAGCTAAAAGCTAAAGAGACCTAAAAAATTGAAGCAAAGCAAATAGAATTGTACATAAGACAACCCAGAAGACACATTAAGCAAACTTTAGGACTGAAGACATATGCAAATCACAGGTACATAAGAATGAAACTACGAAGTCCAGTAACTCACCAGTTAGGCGAAAAACAAGAAAAAACAAAAGTCCACAGTATTCTGAATATCAACGAAGAGCAAGAACCAGAATTTCGGTGGCCTTGACTTTCAGCCGGCCAAGAACCAGAGTATAGAACAAGAGAATTAGAGAACAGTGAGCAATAACTTCAGTTTTTAGTGAATTTTTTTAACGATTCAAGTCTGTCCAAAAAGGGAAACGGGAATGGGTTTATATAGTGGTAAAATCAGAATATAAGTAAGGAAATATAGTCAATCAAGACATAAAAGGAAAAAAGAACACCTAAATCAATTTAAAATCGGATCAGGCGAAGAAACCGGTAAACCCTAGTTTGACTAGGATCAGAAATTGGCCGGAGATCTGGGGAGATCGGAGCCTCACTGCCTTGCTATGATCGTATAAGGATGAACTATCGTCCAGATCTTGAAGAATAAGGCAGATTCCCTTGGGTTCAAAGACGGGTACTTGCCAAAATTAGGCAAGTACTAAGTAATACCATATTTGTATCAGTAACAATGATACAATCCCAAAAGGTAGCAAATCATGGTAAAGATCCATGGACGGGCTAGATTCAGAGGGGCTTGGGGTGACGACTAGGGTTTGTGAGGTGAGGGAGAAGGTTTGACAGAATTCGGGGGCGGTCGGTCTGCAAAAATGGGTTAGGGTTAGGTTTAAGGGGTTATAAAGAGGGGTGAGGGATTATTATGGGCCGTTGATCATTGGGATTTAGTGGGTCGTTGGTTTGGGCTGGGGTCATTTGGGCTAATGTATTAGGTATTTGGACATTGTTTGGTCCGAAAATAAGTATAAAAGTGGGGCTAGTTTTTAAGTAACCAACATTTTAGCAAAAAAATAATTTATAAAAGTAATTAATGAATAACAAAATATTATTTGTATACTAAAATAATTTAAAATAATAACTTAACATTATAAAAATATAAAAAGTTATTTTTTTGCATAAATAATGTAATTATACATGAATATAGGCTATTATTGCAAGAATGTACAATTAGCCTAAAAATACAAATGTAATTATGAAAAAATGCAGTAAAATATTTAAAACATATGTTGGTGTAAATAATAAGTTTAGATGATCAAATCATCATAAAAATAATTTGAAGGATAATTATTGGATATTTATGTAATAAAATGCAGAAAGAAATAAAGCCTTTAAAAAATTATGAAAAATTATGAAAAATGCTTGTATAGGTTTATAAGCTAAATGATGATGCAAATATACTATTTTGAAAGTATATATATATATATGTGTGTATGTGTGTGTGTGTGTGTGTGTGTGTGTGTGTGTTTTAAAAATATGAGGGAAAAATTGGGTATCAATACAATGAACAACTATACAAACCAAGCTTGGATCAACAACATTCTTCACCCTCTAGCTCCCAATATGAATCACACGTTAATCCAAGCCATGCAGGAACAGTGGAATCTACCACAAACTCCAAACCAATTCATCAATCTCCCAATGAATCTCCTATTCTTTCAACCAGAGGAGAACATGAACATCAACCCCATTTTCATGCCTTGGAACCACCATACAAACCAGGAACAAAACAATCTACCCCACATGGCTTCAGTCAACTTGGAACCCAACCCCCAATTCAATGTGCCAGAACAAAACATGAACTCAGTTCAACATCCAGTAGAGGGAGAAGAAGAACCCCCTCAACAAGGTACTCAACCGAGTGTGGAATTTTCGAGCCCAAAAGAGGTAAAAATACTACTCTTCCCAGAACTGTGGAGCAAGAAATACATATTCAGCTGCCCCAGCACAATGTACAAGTGCTCCATGCACATTCGTCCACCACAAGATCCCACAGTAGGAAAACAAACAGTTATCCTTGTTCCCTCAAGGAGGAGGAGCCACAACACAGTGGAGAGGGAGTCCAGTGTCAACCAACATCAAGAACCACAAATGAATAGAGCCACTACCATTATTTTTTGGAATGTTAGAGGTGCAAACAACGACGATTTTCGTAGAAACTTTAGGGAGTTGATCGATACTCTTAGGCCATGCATGGTGGCTCTCCTAAAAACAAGGTTGATGGTGCATGGTCCTCTACCAAATGAGTTCAATTTTTCTGAACTCATAGAAGTGCCATCGGAGGGACAAGCTGGAGGCACGGTCATCCTCTAAAACCATGATATAGTGACTGTTGAACACTTCACTAGGAGAGGTTAGGAAATCCATGCTCTCATAGAGGTACGTCCCTTTAAATCAAAATGGCTTTTTTCATCAATTTATGCTAACACAAAAAGTCACAATAGAGATATTATGTGGGAAAATATTTATCCCTCTCCAATATACATACCGGCCTTGGTTGATAGGAGGAGATTTTAACGATATTATTTGTTGTAATGAAAAGATTGGAGATAGGCCTATGAATTTGTCTAGAGCTACAAAACTTTAAAAAAATATAAATGACTGTAACTTAATTGACCTTGGCTTCAAAGGAAGCAAATTCACGTGGTCTAATCATAGAAGAAAGAAAGGATTAATAATGGAGAGGTTAGATCGTATCTTAGCTAATGAAGATTCGTTAAATTTTTTTCCTAATGTTACTGTCACCCATCTTCCAAAAACCTATTCGGATCATAATCTGATATTAGTTAAACTAAACAATTATTACAACCACTTGGATAAAATCTTTAGACTAGAAAATATTTGGTGTACACACCCAAACTTCGCTAATATAGTAGCTACAAAATGGATAAATAAAGAGTTACTGGAAGCTACTGAATCTTTTACTGATTTTATTAAAAATTGGGGAAGAAACAATTTTGGTAATGTTACTAGGGATAAAAAGAAGTTCTTGGCCAGACTAGATGGAATACAAAATTCCCCTCATTATAACCATAGTTTTTTTCTTCATGAATTAGAGGAATCTCTCATCAAAGACTATAACAACATCCTAAAACTAGGAGAAGATTATTGGGAAATTAGATCCCGGATTAATTGGCTAAATGAAAGAGATGCCAATACCAGATTTTTTCAAATATCGGCCTCTAACAGAAAGAGATAGAATATATTAGTTTTATCAAAAATAAAGAATGTAAATTGATTGATAATCAACAAGATATTTTAAACTATACTCTCCAGCATTTTATAACCATATTCACCACTAGTCAATAAGTCACAAATTGGTCCAATATAATGCACAGTCCCTCTAGTTTTCATAACATTGATCTTACAATTTAGACAATCCTTTACTTGATTGTGAAATAAACACTGCAATATTCTCCTTTAAACCTTTTAAATCTCCAGGGCCTGATGGTTTACACCCATTCTTCTACCAAAAATATTGAAACATTTTAGGGAACTCTGTTAGGTATTTTTGTCACAAAGTGTTTAAAGAAAATAAAATCCCTCCAGAGATCAATTCTACCTACCTCTGTCTAATTCCTAAATTCCCTAATGCTAACAACCTCAACAATTTCCGACCTATTAGTCTTTGAAATACCATTTATAAATTAATTACTAAAATTATTGCAAACATAATAAAACCATTCCTTGACAATCTTATAAGCCCTACTCAGTCCAGTTTTGTAAAAAATAGAAGGGCTAGTGACAATGCCATAATTATCCAAGAACTTATTCATCAATTCAAAAAATACCAAGGAAAATCTGGCAATATGTTGATCAAAATTGACCTAGAAAAAGCTTTTGATAAATTGGAATGGTCCTTTATTTATAGGACACTCCAATACTTCAAGTTCCCCTCAAACATTTATAAATTAATTATGTCTTGTATAACTACTTCCTCAACGGTTGTTCTGGTCGATGAAACAAAAACCAATTTTTTTTTATCCTAGCAGGGGAATTAGACAAGGTGACCCAATGTCCCCTTAAATATTTATCTTATGTATGAAAATGCTATCAAAATATATTTATAACCAAGTGGACATCAGGAAATGGGACCCCATCAACCTTGGCAATAATGGTCCTCCTTTATCTCATCTCTTCTTTGCAGATGACTTAGTTATAATTGGCAAAGCTAATACCAAAACTAGCTCCTCTATTCAGAAAGGCCTTAAGTACTTCTGTGAATTATCTGGCCAATCCATTAATTTCACTAAGACTAGAATTATTCTTTCAAGAAATTGTAGCAAAACCACTAGTGCGAATATTTTCTTACTCCTTGGCATAAAAATTTATAAATCCTTGAAAAATATCTAGGTTTTCCTATTATAGATAATCATCCCAACCACAAAGACTACCAACATATCATTGACAAAATGAGAACCAAACTTTCTGATTGGTAATCTGACAAATTAAAATTAGCTGGTAGGGCAACTTTGATCTTGTAACGACCCGACCGGTCGTTTTTGGAATTTATGCCCCGATCCCCTATTAACTGCTTCCCCTAAGTTCTTTTCTGCTATTTTAATTTGCCGGGTCGTTCGGTTTTGAGTTTCGGAGAGTTTTGGGACACATAGTCCCTAAAGGAGAGCTTAAGTGTTGGAAAATGGTCCATAGTCAGAACAGTGTGAAGACGGCCTCGGAATGGAAATTCGATGGTCCCGTTAACTCCGTTAGGTGATTTTGGGGTTAGGAGCGTGTTCGGAACGTGTTTTGGAGGTCCGTAGCTAATTTAGGCTTGAAATGCCGAAGTTTGAATTTTTGAAGTTTCCGGTCCGATAGTGAGATTTTGATCCGAGGGTCGGAACGGAATTCCGGAAGTTGCAGTAGCTCCGTCATGTCATTTGGGATGTGTGTGCAAAATTTCAGGTCATTCAGACGTGTTTTGGTTAGGTTTTTGACCGAAAGCGTGTTTTGTGAGAATTTGAAGTTCTTAGGCTTGAATCAATGATTAATTCGAGCTTTCGGAGTTGTTTTAGGTGGTTTAAGGGTTGGTATAAGTTTGAATGAGGTATTAGGTGTTATTGGTGCTTTTGGTTGAGGTCCGGGGGTCTCGGGATGATTTCGGATGATTAACGGAAAGATTTTTGAAGTTGAGGGATTGCAGACTTTGCTGCTTCTGATATTTTCGCATCTGCGGTGTGAGGACCGCAGATGCAGCTAAGGGGACCGCAGAAGCGGATTTGGTGAATTCTTCAGGTACCGCAGATGCGGTTGATCTTCCGCAGAAGCGGAACCGCATCTGCGAGTGGGTGACCGCAGATGCGGAACCTGGCCTTTTAATGAAAGTCGCAGATGCGACTATTTGTCCGCAGATGCGGTCCCAGGACCGCAAATGCGGAAATAGCTGGCCAGAAATAGTGATTTCGAGGGTTTAGTTTCAAAAGTTAGAAAAATCGAATTGGAGCTCGGGGGAGGGCGATTTTGAGAGGGATTTGAAGAGGAGATCATTGGGTAACGATTCTTTAACCCTTTCTAGTTATATTTCATCAATCTTTAGTTAATTTCATCATCTAATTTCGGATTTTGAATGGAAAATGGGTAGAAACTTCATAGACCTAATTATTGAGATTTGAGTGGGATTTTGACCTCTGATTTGAGAGATTTTTATATGGTTAGACTCGTGAGAGTACGAGGGTTCTGAAAATGTTAGTTTCATCCGAATCCGAGACGTTGGCCTGAGGGGCATTTTGGTCATCTTACCTAATTTCGCATCTTAGCTTTGAATTAAATCGTAGAATCAGTTGCTTGAGATGTTATTTACGATATGTAATTGAATTGAATAGATTTGGGCCATTTGGAGTCGGATACTCGTGGCAAAAGTGTGGTTTCGAGTTGATTTTGGAGCCGGTTCGAGGTAAGTGGCTTGTCTAACCTTGTGTGGGGAACTTTCCTCTTAGGATATGATGTTTGGTAATTGAATGCCCTGTACGTGAGGTGACGAGCACGTACTTGAGCTAATTGTTGAAAATTCGGTTTTACTTAAATATTTAGATTGAGTTTCTTTCATACCTGCTTTATTCTATTTGCAATTATAGCCTGTGTTAGTTTAGAAAAGCATGCTTAGCTGATCTAAATTGCCTACTTGCTTAAGTTGCTTTGTTTGTACTACGTGAAGCATGTTAGGCTAGAACTATCTGTTGCCTTGTATTTCATTGAACTTCATTGCTGGATATCTTCTTGTTGTGGCTGCGTATTTATATTGGGACTATGGATGTGGGATTCCGGTAGTTCCCCCCTTGTTTGTTTACTTTGGGACTATGGGTTAGATTCCCGGTAGATCCCCCTGCATATTTACTTTGGGACTGCGGGTTCGATTCTAGATAGATCCCCTTGCACATTGATAGTTGGACTACGGGACGGTATTCCGGGAGATCCTTCGGATATACACATATGATGGACTACGGGACGGTATCCCGGGAGATCCACTGGATAGTTGAGAAAAGGACTACAGGACGGTATCCTGGGAGATCCTCATTGTTACCATTGGTATTGAGCTGTACATATTCCGTGTTTACTCCGTTCTCTGTGTATTTGTTATTGCCTCGTTTAACCTTTCTTATTCACTGCTGTACTCATTATTGCTGCCTGTTTTCATACTGTTAATTCATATTATATTGTCTAACTTCAGTAGGGCCCTGACCTTCCTCGTCACTACCCGACCGAGGTTAGGCTTGGCACTTACCGAGTACCGCTGTGGTGTACTCTTGTCCCTTCTACGCATATTTTTCATGTGCAGATCCAGGTTCCTCCACCCAGGCGTATCATCCTTGAGGCGGAGAGATCTAGCGGAGACTCCGAGGTACATCTGCCGCGTCCGCAGACCAAGGAGTCTCTATCTTATTCTAGCTTTAGCAGATATCCTTCCTTCCTTACTGTTGTTTTAGACATTCTGGAGTTAGAGCAGTGTACTTATTCTGTTAGCTTGTGTTACCGTGAGTTTCCGGGTTTTGGGATGATATTGTAGACTTCCGTGTTATGGGATTGTATATGCCGAGTGGCATCTATTCACCGTATTTTCTTTTAACTGTTCAAGTTGAATTATTATTTTCCGCAAGTTATTTTGTTTTCCGTATTTTAGGCTTACCTAGTTGTAAGAGACTAGGGCCATCACGACATGTTCACGGTGGGTGAACTGGGGTCGTGACAGATCTCCTCAACCCTGTCTAGTCAACCAACATATTTCATGCAATACACATTGTTACCAACCAAAACCATTAAAAAAAATAGATCACATCCAAAAGAATTTTCTTTGGGGAACAAACGACCAAAAAAGAGAAGCTTCATTTTGCTAATTGGGATTTGGTAACAAAAAATAAGGTTCAAGGTGGATTAGGGCTTAGAAAGGCAAAAACAAAGAACTTATCTCTTTTAGCTAGCCTAGCTTGGAGATTAGCCAATAATCCTACTAATTTATGGGTTACTCTTTTAAAAAAATATTCCTATAAATCTAGTGAAAAAGGCTCATTCATTTGGAAAAGTATTATCAAAGGATGGAAAATTTGCCAACAAGGAACGTCTTGGTCTATCCATAACTCCTCTCTCAATTTCTAGGAGAACAAATGGATTCCCAATTCAAACAAGCTCAGAACCTATGTAATAGGTCCTTTAACTAAAAAAGAAAATTCTATTAAAATTTGTGACCTTAGAACTAATTATAAGTGGAACCTTAATGCTATATCTTTTGACATCCCACCAGAGATAAAAGAGAATATATTCTCCACTTTCATCCCCATAGAAAGTAATAAGGACACTCTTATATGGGACCTCAATGAGAATGGCACCTTTACGACTAAATCATGTTACGATCTTATAGAAGGTAATATGCCCTCTGAATTAGACCCTATTTGGGTATGGAACTTGCAGTGTCTCAATAAAATAAAATACCATGTAGAATTTATCTATCACACATAGGCATAAATATAGACGAGCAATGTACTATATATCGGAGGGAGCCCGAAACTATTAGTCACATCTTCATTTCTTGTCCTATAGTTCAATCACTATGGAGGCAATTGGGTATCAATACAAGTTATATCCTACCTAGTAAAGCCAATTGGTTCCTTTACCTCAAAGAAAAAAGCCCTCAGATTCCTCATAAACACCTTTTTTGGAATGCCATATTCCCTTTCATAATTTGGAACATTTGGTTGACAAGAAATAATAATAATAATAATAATATAAACAACACCTCCAATGAAGTTTCTCTAAAATGGATCATGAATCAGTCCATTGAATATAAACTCCTAACAGAACGCGAGTCCAATTGGGATAGGAAAATTTACCTAAATATTAGTTGGACCAAACCTCTTCCTGGTTGGTAAAAGCTTAACATTGATGGAGCTTTTAATAAAAACAATGCAACTGGAGGAATAGGAGGAATTTTAATAAATCAAAATGGAGACTGGATCTTAGGATTCACCTCCAAAATAATCTCTAGAGCCCCTATCCACTCAGAACTCATGGCACTCTACCAAGGTCTTTGTATTGCCAAAGACAGGAAGCTATTTCCATTAGAAATAGAGACTAATGCTACACAGGTAATTTCCTTCATCAAAAAAAGGATGCAAATCTTATGACTCAATTATTAATTCATGCAGGTTGCTTCTGTCACAAATGGACATGGTGGTGATGCACCATAATTTCAGACAAGGGAATGAAGTTGTAACGACCAGACTGGTCGTTTTGATTTCTAGAACCTCGTTCCCCTAACTAAGATTTTTCTTACTTGTATTTACTGATTTACGACTTGCAGGGATGGTTGGTTCGGGATTTGGAAGAGTTTGGGTTGAAATCGGAAAACTTGGTTCCTTAAAGTTGGCTTAAAAGGCCAAGTTTGACTTTGGTAAATATTTTGAGTAAACGATCTCGGAATCCGGATTTGAAGGTTCCAACAGGTTTGTATGATGATTTTGGACTTGGTTGTATGTCCGGATCGAGTTTTGGATGATCCGGGAGCGTTTTGACGCCTAATAGTGAAAGTTGATTCCTTAAGGATTTTGAAGTTCGTAAATATTTGGTTTGGAGCGAGTTTTTGTGTTATCGAGGTTCAGAATTTCGAGACCGGGAATAGTTCCGTATCGTCATTTAAGACTTGCACGAAAAATTTGGTGTCAATCCGAGTAGTATAAGTGTGTTTCGTCGCATTGGATGTGAATTGAAGAACTTGAAGTTCATAAGTTTGATTCAATTGGTTTTAGGGGCTGATTCTTAGATTTAGCATTGTTTTGGGCGTCTGTGGGTACGAGCGAGTCCATTTTATGATTTCAAATTTGTCGGTATATTCGGGCGGGGCCTGGGGGGCCCCGAGCGTCAATCGGACGAGGCTCAAGTTGAGTTAGAAAAATTGGTAAGAGCTGAGGCTACAAGTTGCTATCATAACCGCACCTGCGGTTGGACAGCCGCAGGTGCGAGACCGCAGAAGTGGTCGATCCTTCGCAGGTGCGGCCCCAGGGGAGGAGCCCAGGAATCGCAGATGCGGCTCCTTTTCTGCAGAAGAGGAATTGCAGAAGCGACCCAGACCGCAGATGCGGCCCCCAGCCAGCCCAGGAAAAGTCCGCAGATGTGGACACTTCCTCGCAGAAGTGAGACAGCAGATACGGTCCCCTAACCGCAGGTGCGGAAATCGCAGAAGGCAGTGCCTTCATTTAATACGGGAAATATGTCATTTTTGACACATCTGATTCAATTGTTGGGTGATTTAGGAGCTTCCAAAGAGGGGATTTCGGCTTAGCATTGTGAGGTAAGTTATTTCTACATAATGTGAGTTTAGTACATAGTTTAGGGGTATATTATACCTTGTAAATTTATAAAAAATTGTGGGTTCAGAGTAAATCCTAGGGTTTTGATAAAAACAAGATTTACCACGAAATTTGTTATGAAATGAAGTAAAAATCATATATTCTTGATCCTTAGGTTATGTGTAACAACTTCCCTCGAGAATTTTCGGAATCCGGGAACGTGGGCCCGGGGATGGATTTTAGTAAACTTGTATTTAGGGATAGGAAAATTACTTTAATAGTTAGAATATGAACTCTTGAGCTTGTATTGACTAGTTCTTATCCTGTTTGATTAGTTTTGGATCGATCGGCTCCGAATTAAGGGTTTGAGCGCGTTCTTGATATTGGAAGAAAGCTTTGGAGCTAGGTGAGTCTCCTTTCTAACCTCGTAAGAGGGAAATAAACCCCTAGGTGAATTAAATAAATGTATGTGATTGTCTGTGGGGGCTACATACGTACGTGGTGACGAGAGTCCGTGTGTAGCTACTATTATTCTAATTGTCCGGGTAGTTTAGGACCCGTATCATGCCATACTTGCAATTGCTTACGTTCTTGCTTGTTACTGAGATCACTTAGGACATGTTAGGGAATGAAATAAATATAAAAGAATGTACGCACTTACTTGAGAACTTGTATGAATTTATTTGACTATAAATGCGCCTTTATGTGCCTTCTTGATAACAATTGCTATATGTGGATCGGGCCAATCGCCTCGGTAGAAATAGATGCATCTATGGTTCGCGCCATTCGACCCTCTGGCAGTGCACAATTATTATTTTGTTGGACCGGGCCGTACGACCTCGGCATAATGTGCGCATGTTATTTATGTGGAATTCACCATGATTTACTCTGTTTAAATGACTTGAAATGTAAGTTATTATATGACGCGACCGAATCTGATATATATTGTTGCTCCTTGTTCTGAGTATATCATTATATACTTACCATCCATGCTTAATGTAAACCTTATATATTGTTGATACTAACCTTAGTAAGTGTCAAGTCGACCCTTCATCACTACTTGTTCGAGGTTAGACTAGATACTTGCTGGGTACATGTTGTTTATGTACTCATACTACGCTTCTGTACTTAACTGTACAGGATTTGAGGCAGGTGCATCTAGTTACCCCTCCGGCGCGTGTTCCTGATTCCTGGTCGAGATCTCACGGTGAGCTGCCCCTTCTGAGCCGTTCAGCAGCATACCGGAGTTTCTCTTCTTCTTTTTTATTATGTACTGTCTATTCTGTTTCAGGTAGTAGGATAGTGTTATTCTTTTGTACATTCTACTAGTTGCCCTAGTACTTGTGACACTAGTTCCCGGCACACACATTTTTGGGTTGTATTTATATTGTTATGAAATTGTCAATTATCGACTGTTTTAAATATAAGTTAAGGGAAATGTTGGGAATGTTTAATACAATAATTGAAAACTCGCTATTTGTTAGGATTGGCTTGCCTAACCACGGTGTTGGGCGCCATCACGACCAAAAGTGGAATTTGGGTCGTGACAACTTGGTATAAGAGCACTAGGTTCACGTAGGTCTCACAAGTCATGGGCAAACCTAATAGAGTCTTGCAGATCGGTACGAGAGGCTATAGGGTGTTAGGAAACTACTCTTTATTCATTTTCTATCGTGCAGTTGATGGTATACTAAATTTCCTCCTTCTATTCTCTCACAGATGGTGAGGACGCGCACGACAGACGTTCCAGACCCAGGAGGAGCTGCTACCCCCATTGCTAGAGGCCGAGGTAGAGGCCGAGGCAGGGCACTGGCCCGAGGTAGGGGACGAGGGCGCCCAGAGCTGTCCCAGTTGCATCACCGGCGGATCCTGCGGGGGATCCTATCATTGAGGAGCAGGGCGAGGTGCCGCAGCTGAGCCTACCCCGGCGGACTTTATGTCAGCACCGGGTTTTCAAGAGGTAATGGGCCGTATGTTGCGGTTCATGGATACCATGACTCAGGCTGGTTTATTTCCAGCAGACCTAGCTACATCTCAGGCGGGTGGGGGAGCACAAACCCGTACTGCTCAGGCTCCTGGTCATGCAGCTGCAGTGCATCAGGCTCTGGGTGCACTACCCGCGGATGGGGCTCAGCCAGTTGCTGCAGTGGTACCCGAGCCCAGACCGGCTGCGGACGATGATCCGCAGAAGTTATTGGACAGATGAACTAGGCTACACCCTCCTATCTTCGGAGGCGAACGTCATGAGGATGCCCGAGATTTCATTGATAGGTGCAGGGAAAAACTGCACAACATGAGGATATTAGAGTCTCATGGGGTTGACTTCACTACATTCCAGCTGGATGGCAGGGCCTGTAGATGGTGGCAGTCTTATGTTCTTGGCAGGCCAGCGGGTTCTCCTCCCATTACTTAGGGTCAGTTCACACAGCTTTTCCTGGATAAGTATATACCACCCTTTGAGAGGGAAGAGCTGCGGTATCAGTTTGAGCAGCTTAAGCAGGGTCAGATGTCGGTGAGGATTTCTGAGTTATCCCACTATGCACTAATAATACTTCCTACTGACGCAGAGAGAGTGCGGAGGTTCCTCGCAGGGTTGCATTCTGGTATTAGGGCCAACATGGCCCGAGAGGTGGAGATGAGGACTCCTTATCAACTAGTGGTGGAGATTGCTCGGAGGATTGATGGCTACCGTCTGAGAGGTAGGGAGCAGATGCAGTAGGACTAGAGGGCTAGATTCTCTGGAGAGTTCAGAGGTGCCCCGGCTAGGGGTGGAGGTCAGTTTGGGAGGGGTCGGCCTAGCGGGCCCCCATATTCAACACCACCACCTTCTCGAGGTGCTCCAGCGCGCCCCTATTTCAGCGCCATTCCAGAGAGTTCTTACCACCCGCCAGCTATCCAGGGTTCTTCCAGTGGGTATTCAGGCCCCCAGAGTTCTTCAGGTTCATACTTCAGTGCCATGCCGGAGAGTTCATACCGCCCACCGGCTATTCAGGCTTCTTCTAGTGGGTCTAAGGGCCATCGGGGTCAGACTCAGGGCAGCAGTTCACCGCACCACGGGGTTGTTTCGAGTGCGGAGATCTGGGTCACATGAGGAGATATTGCCCCAAGCTTCGGGGCAAGGCAGTGCAGCAGGGTCAGCAGCCCATGATTTTAGCACCGCTTGCCCATTCGCTCAGAGGCAGAGGACAGACTGGTAGGGGCCGTCCTAGAGGTGGAGGCCAGGCAGGGAGAGATCAGCCAGCTATTGCTCAGTCAGGTGGAGGCCAGCCAGCCGGCGCTCTAGCCAGATTCTATGCTATTTCGGGTAGATCAGATGCATTGGCCTCAGATGCCGCTACCACAGGTATTATTTCCGTCTGCGGTAGGGATGCTTCAGTGCTATTTGATCCAGGGTCTACCTATTCATATGTGTGATCTCTGTTTCCTCATTTCTTGGATATTCCTCGTAAGTCATTGGGTACTCCTGTTCATGTGTCCACTCCTGTGGGCGATTCTGTGGTTGTGGATCGGATCTACCGGTCCTGTGTAGTCACATTCTGTGGTTTCAAGACTAGAGCAGACCTCCTGTTGCTTGATATGACCGACTTTGAGGTTATCCTGGGCATGGATTGGTTATCCCCATACCACGCCGTCCTAGATTGCCATGCCAAGACTGTTACTTTAGCGATGCCAGAGTTGCCAAGGTTGGAGTGGAAGGGTTCCTCAGTTAGTACATCTAGTGATCTCTTTTCTGAAGGCTCGACATATGGTCGAGAAGGGTTGTTTGGATTATCTTGCTTATGTTCGGGACACCACCGCAGAGTCTCCGACGATTGATTCGGTTCCAGTAGTTCGGAAGTTCGCCGATGTGTTTCCTTCTGACCTTCCTATCATGCCAACGGATCTTGATATTGATTTCTGTATTGATTTGGCCCTAGGTACCCAGCCTATATCTATCTATCCCACCGTACCGTATGGCTCTGAAAGAGTTGAAGGAGTAGCTTGAGGAGTTGTTAGTAAAGGGGTTTGTTAGACCGAGTGTGTCACCTTGGGGTGCACCAGTGTTATCTTTGAAGAAGAAGGATGGAACCATGCCGATGTGCATTGATTACCGCCAGTTGAACAAGGTTACTATCAAGAACAAGTACCCGTTTCCGCGCATTGATGATTTATTTGACCAGTTGCAGGGTGCATGGGTGTTTTCTAAGATCAACTTGAGATCAGGGTATCATCAGCTGAAGTTTCGGGACTCGGATGTCCCGAAGACTGCTTTCCGTACTAGATATGGCCATTATGAGTTTCTGGTGATGTCCTTTGGCTTGTCTAATGCCCCAGCGGCATTTATGGACTTGATGAACAGGGTGTTCAGGCCTTATATTAATTCCTTTGTTATCGTCTTTATTGACGACATTTGATATACTCACGTAGCCTGGGGGAGCACGAGCAGCATTTGAGAGTAGTGCTTCAGACTTTGCGAGAGAAACAGCTATATGCTAAGTTCTCCAAGAGTGAGTTTTGTCTAGAGTCAGTAGCATTCTTGAGGCAATTGTGTCAGGAGAGGGTATTAAGGTGGATCCCAAGAAGATTGAGGCAGTTCAGATTTGGCCACGTCCTACTTCAGTGACCGAGATCAGGAGTTTTCTAGGATTAGCTTACCGCCGATTTGTGCAGGGCTTTTCATCCATTGCATCACCTTTGACTAGATTGACCCAGAAGGGTGCTCCTTTCCGTTGGTCCGATGATTGTGAGACGAGCTTTTAGAAGCTCAAGACAACTTTGACTACAACACCGATTCTTGTGTTGCCTTCCGGTTTGGGGATGTATACGGTATATTGCAATGCGTCACGCGTCGTCTTGGGATGTGTATTGATGCAGGAGGGGCGAGTTATTGCATATGCTTCACGTCAGCTGAAGATTTACGAGAAGAACTACCCTGTGCACGACCTAGAGTTAGCGGCGATTGTTCATGCTCTTAAGATATGGAGGCATTATTTGTATGGGGTGTCATATGAGGTTTACACTGATCATCGCAGCTTGCAGCATTTGTTCAAATAGAGAGATTTCAATTTGAGGCAGCGTAGATGGCTTGAGTTACTAAAGGATTATGACATCGCTATTTTTTATCATCCAGGCAAGGCAAATGTGGTCGCGGATGCCTTGAGTAGGAATGCAGAGAGTATGGGTAGCTTGGCATTCATTCCAGCGGATGAGAGACCACTAGCTTTGGACATTCAGTCCTTGGCTAACAAACTTGTGAGATTGGACATTTCAGAGCCCAGCCGAGTCCTTGCGTGTGTTGTTGCTCAGTCTTCATTATTGGGTCAGATCAAGGCTCGGCAGTTCGATGATCCGCATTTGGCAGTTCTCCGAGAAACGGTGCTACAGGGTGGTGCCAAGGAGGTTTCTATTGGCGAGGATGGTGCTCTGCGACTTCAGGGTCGCCTATACTTTCCTAATGTCGATGGCTTGAGGGAGAGGATTCTAGAGGAGGCGCACAGTTCGCGGTATTCTATTCATCCAGGTGCTACGAAGATGTACCATGACCTGAGGCAGCATTATTGGTGGCGGCGGATGAAGAAAGACAGAGTGGAGTATGTGTCTAGGTGTTTGAATTGCCAGCAGGTTAAGTATGAGCACCAGAGACCAGGTGGCCTGCTTCAGCAGATACCTATACCGGAGTGGAAGTGGGAGCGCATTACTATGTACTTCGTTGTTGGGTTGCCACAAAGATTGTGGAAATTTGATGCAGTTTGGGTCATTATCGACAGGTTCACCAAGTCGGCACACTTCATTCCGGTAGTGACTACTTATACTTCAGAGAGGTTGGCTCAGATCTACATTCGGGAGATAGTTCGGTTGCACGGTGTGCCTGTTTCCATCATATCAGATAGAGGCCCTCAGTTCACTTCCTATTACTGGAGAGCCGTACAGAGTGAGTTGGGGACCCGTGTAGAGCTCAGCACAGCATTTCACTCGCAGACATCTTGTTATTCTAAAGGGTCGGGTTTCACAATCTATCTCTTGTTTTTAATTCTCTACCAAAGGCGATTAGTTCTTTGTTAGCTAATTATTGTTGTTAAGATTAAACTTCAAGAATAGACTTCTTGAATTCAAGAACTCTTTCTTGAATTCAATCTATCTTTAATTTCCGTCCTTTTTTTGTTTCTCTATTTTTTAGCTTTCGCAC
>NW_017670851.1:15489-49642 GCF_001879085.1 Nicotiana attenuata | reverse complement strand
GCCAGTTGAGATCCAAGAAGATTTCTGCGGTAAAGGTCCAGTGGAGGGGCCAACCAGTCGAGGAGGCGACCTGGGAGTCCGAGGAGGACATGCGGAGCAGATATCCGCACTTATTCAGCACTTCAGGTATGAATCTAAACCCGTTCGAGGACGAACGTTTGTTTAAAAGGTGGAGAATGTAATGACCGACTGGTCGTTTTGCTTTCTAGAACCCCGTTCCCCTAAATAAGACTTCCCGTACTTGCTTTTACTGATTTATGAATTGCGGGGATGGTTGGTTCGGGATTTGGAAGAGTTTGGGTTGAAATCGGAACACTTTGTTCCTTATGGTTGGCTTAAAAGGCCAAGTTTGACTTCGGTCAATATTTTGAGTAAACGACCTCAGAATCCGGATTTGAAGGATACAACAGGTTCGTATGATGATTTCGGACTTGGGCGTATGTCCGGATCGGGTTTTGGATGACTCGGGAGCATTTTAGCGCCTAATAGTGAAAGTTGATTCCTTAAGGATTTTGAAGTTCTTAAATATTTGGTTTGGAGCCGATTTTTGTGTTATCGAGGTCCGAACGGAATTCCGAGACCAGGAATAGTTCCGTATCGTCATTTAAGACTTGCACACAAAATTTGGTGTCAATCCGAGTAGTATAAGTGTGTTTCGTCGCATTGGATGTGAATTGAAGAACTTGAAGTTCATAAGTTTGATTCAATTGGTTTTAGGGGGTGATTCTTAGATTTAGCGTTGTTTCGGGGGTCTGTGGGTTTGAGCGAGTCCGTTTATGATTTCAAACTTGTTGGTATGTTCGAGCGGGGCCCTGGGGGCCCCGAGCGTCAATCGGACGAGGCTCGAGTTGAGTTAGAAAAATTGGGAAGAGCTGAAGCTACAGGTTGCTATCATAACCGCACCCGCGGTTGGACAGCCGCAGGTGCGAGACCACAGAAGCGGTCGATCCTTCGCAGGTGCGGCCCTAGGGGAGGAGCCCAGGAACCGCAGATGCGGCACCTTTTTCGCAGAAGCAGAATTGCAGAAGCGACCCCACACCGCATATGCGGCCCCCAGCCAGCCCAGGCAAAGTCCGCAGATGCGGACACTTCCTCGCAGAAGCGAGACAGCAGATACGGTCCCCTAAGCGCAGGTGCGGAAATCGCAGAAGGCAGTGCCTTCATTTAATACGGGAAATGTGTCATTTTTGACACATTTCATTCAATTATTGGGCGATTTGGGAGTTTCCAAAGAGGGGATTTCGGCTTAGCATTGTGAGGTAAGTTATTTCTACATAATGTGAGTTTAATACATAGTTTAGGGGTAGATTATACCTTGTAAATTGGTAAAAAATTGTGGGTTTAGAGTAAATCCTACGGTTTTGATAAAAATAAGATTTACCACGAAATTTGTTATGAAATGAAGTAAAAATCATATATTCTTGATCCTTAGGTTATGGGTAACAACTACCCTCGAGAATTTCCGGAATCCGGGCACGTGGGCCCGGGGATGGATTTTAGTAAACTTGTATTTAGGGTTAGGAAAATTATTTTAATAGTTAGAATATGAACTCTTGAGCTTGTATTGACTAGTTCTTACCCCGTTTGATTAGTTTTGGATCGATCGGCTCCGAATTGAGGGTTTGAGCGCGTTCTTGATATTGGAAGTAAGCTTTGGAGCAAGGTGAGTCTCCTTTCTAACCTCGTAAGAGGGAAATAAACCCCTAGGTGAATTAAATAAATGTATGTGATTGTCTGTGGGGGCTACATACGTACGTGGTGACGAGAGTCCGTGTGTAGCTACTATTATTCTAATTGTCCGGGTAGTTTAGGACCCGTATCATGCCATACTTGCAATTGCTTACGTTCTTGCTTGCTACTAAGATCACTTAGGACATGTTTGGGATTGAAATAAATATAAACGAATGTACGCACTTACTTGAGAAATTGTATGAATTTATTTGACTATAAATGCGCCTTTATGTGCCTTTTTGATAACAATTGCTATATGTGGATCGGGCCGATCGCCTCGGTAGAAATAGATGCATCTATGGTTCGCGCCATTCGACCCTCTGTCAGTGCACTATTATTATTATTATTATTATTATTATTATGTTGGACCGGGCCGTACGACCTCGGCATAATATGCGCATGTTATTTATGTGGAATTCACCATGATTTACTCTGTTTAAATGCCTTGAAATGTAAGTTATTATATGACGCGACTGAATCTGATATATATATTGTTGCTCCTTGTTCTGAGTATGTCATTATATACCTGCCATCCATGCTTAGCGTAAACCTTATATATTATTGATACTAACTTTAGTAAGTGTCAAGTCGACCCCTCGTCACTACTTCTTCGAGGTTAGACTGGATATTTGCTGGGTACATGTTGTTTATGTACTCATACTATGCTTCTGTACTTAACTGTACAGGATCTGTGGCAAGTGCATCTAGTTACCCCTCCGGCGCGCGTTCCTGATTCCTGGCCGAGATATCACGGTGAGCTCCCCCTTTTGTGCCGTTCAACATCATACCGGAGTTTCTCTTCTTTTTATTTTATTATGTACTGTCTATTCTGTTTCAGGCAGTAGGATAGTGTTATTCTTTTGTACATTCTACTAGTTGCCCTAGTACTTGTGACACTAGTTCCTGGCACACATATTAGTAGACTATCATTTTTGGGTTGTATTTATATTATTATGAGATTGTCAATTATCGACTGTTTTAAATATAAGTTAAGGGAAATATTGGGAATGTTCAATACAATAATTGAAAACTCGCTAGTTGTTAGGATTGGCTTGCCTAACCACGGTGTTGGGCGCCATCACGACCTAAAGTGGAATTTGGGTCGTGACAGAAGTAGCTCACATCTTGGCAAAGCGCGCAGGAAATCTTTCAGCATTCAATAAAATTGATCTTTTGTTGTTCCCTCTACCCTTTGTTATGACCAGGATGCTGGCAGACAAGGATGGACATGTTTTTGTAAAAACTATCTCTATCACTACTTGTAGTCAACTAGCAAGGATTGGTAATCAGCATGCTATGCATGGGTTATCATCTACTAATGATTCTCAGGATCATAACCACTGTAATCCCTAGTACCGTTTTGTTGTTATGAAATATATTTCTATGTCATCCAACAAAAAAAAAAAAAAAAAATGAAGTGTCCAAGTTTACCAATAAATTTCAGCGCATGTAATATTAGCTATTGCGCTTGTCATGAGGCCATCTCCTGCTAATCACATGGTCCTTGTAATCCTGAAACTATAGCAATTGAACGTTAAGTGATTTTTAATTGAACAAATACTATAAGAAAGTTAAAAACAAAGTAATCGAAATTGCTTAACATTTATATATTAATTAATATATTGACTGCTTAACATGGACCATTGGTCAAAAGATAAGAAATAATAATCATCTTTTTTAACATTAACAATGAACTTTAGATTTGCATGTAGTTTGAAAATAGAGTTCTTAACATTAATATATTGATAGTAAACCCATTTACTTGTTGGGTAGGTTAAATTGAGTCATGGGCTAAATAGATTTTATTATTAAAAAAATAAAACTTTAATATACAATGGTATATTAAATATGTGCTTTTATTTTCTGAGTCAAAAGGTAATTGTATGTGATTTTAGTATTCTAAATAAAATAAAAGTGACTTTGATAGAATATCCCCATAACTTGTGTGACCATCCAAGGAGTTTACTCTAAAAATCACATAACTCTTCCTAGAAAGTGATTGTGTGATTAGGAGCTCTGTAGGTATATATTTTATTTGTTGTTATTAATAGTAATATTCATATATAGCTGTTAACAAAAAAAATACATAAAAAAGTTCATATAACCAATCCAACATGATCATTTGAAAATACATAGTAGACGCTAAGAGCTAAAGAAGAGTGTCTGAGTTGCCATTCTAGCATAAACCGACAAATACATTGAGGTAAAGCTGCCCATAAAACAACAAACTCCGGGAACCGCAAGTGACATAACAGTAGCGCCCATAACACATCAATAAATTAGTCCCGCCCCACATTATTTGTGTCGTCGTGTAACTTTTCTAACAACTGCTCTGCCGCCCTCCCCTCACCCTCTGTTTCCACTGCCCCTTGTTTTTGCTTCTCTTCACCCCACCTATATTTAATCCAACATACACACTCTCTTTTGCATTATTTCCTTCACTTTTTGCTCCAACGTTGAGATTATACTTAAGAGATGGAGAACTTTCAAGGGATAATGGGAAAATTGGGAAGACAATGCTATGCAGTTTTCTGTTTGTGGGTTCTGCTCATTTCAGTAGCCGTTGCTCATTATTCCAGTTTTGCTGATCAAGAATCCAATGACCAAAGCCGCCATGAACGCACCCGGAGGCGTCTCCAGGCTGTTCAAACTGCTAATAGGATCAGAGACGAATTTAGGATTTAGAGTTAGTGGGTTCAAATAAGCGCGATCTTGTTATATTTATACATTTTAATTTATTATGTTATGTGTATGTATACATAATTGAAATTCACCCCAGATTCACCTCTGTTATTGAATTGCTCACTCTACAGAAAAGTCAAATACTTACTTATTTGAGTGATGTTCTAATTTACCCATGGGAGGGCAGCCTTGGAGCAAAATTATTTTCGTGACATCTATAGGTCACGAGTTCGAGCCGTGAAAACAGCCACTAATACTTGCATTAGGGTAGGCTGTCTACATCACATCCCTTGAAGTGCGGTCCTTCACCGAACACTGCGTGAACACGAAATGTCTAGTGCACCGGACTGCCTTTTTTTCCCTTCTTAATCTACCCCTGGTGAAGAAATGATCTAGAGTGAAATTTCAAACGCCCTTTAACCTTAGTTGGTGCATTTTCGAAGGCTCTGTATATGTTTCTTGTTAATTGCAGGACATATACAATAACTTTGTTTTATCATCTTGTTTTATGGAATAATTAAGAATGGTGAAATTTTCAATAACACTGTTTTATAATCTTATTTTGGCATGTAATGGTCGGATTGATTTACTATTGAATTGCTTCATTTGCTTGATAGAGAGTCTAATTTAATTAATTCTCTTATAGGATAACGTATTTGATTCTTCAAGATGGATACAGATTGCATATTATAATTGTGCAGCCGTATCCTTTCTGAGTTTCCGCAAATATATTCTCGATAAGGATAGGACTCCCGTACTTAGCATAACTACTTGAAACCCGTGCATGGCCAATTGGAAGTTACCTTATGAACGGTATGGCCACTTGGAACCTACCCGTGTTCACCACTGCTATTTTGAATTTGTCCGTGCTCAACACGGCCACTTGGAATTTGCCCTGCTTAGTACGATCACTTGAAACCTCTCTGTGCCTAGCGCAACTACTTAGAACCTATTTGTACTTAGCACGATCACTTGGAACCTACTTGTGCTAAGCACATTTATTTATTAATAGTATGTGCTATGTACTATTATAATAACTGTCGTGACTCGGAACTCCCACCTTCGGACCGTGGTTACGCCTAACATTTCACTTGCAAGGCAAGCCAACGTTAGAGAATCGTTAAGTCAATTTTCATTCAATTTCAATAAATAAAGTCGATTAAGCGAAAATGAATTAAAACTGAGTGCGGAATAACATAAATGCCCATAGTATTTACTACAATCCGGATCTGGAGTCACAACTCACGAGCTTCTAGAATTCACTACAAATAGAGTTTGAAAGAAATACAACAGTTTGAAAGAAAAGAAACAGTGAAATAAGAAAAATAGAAGGGGACTTCAAGGTCTACGGACGCCAGCAGATCTACCTCGAGTCTCCGAAAGAGCAAATCCAAGCTTCTCCAACTCACAGACCGCTAGGGACGGTACAAAAATCTGCACAAGAAGTGCAGAGTTTAGTATGAGTACAACCGACCCCATGTACTCGTAGGTGTCGAGCCTAACCTCGACGAAATAGTGACGAGGCTATGACAAGACAGCTACACGATAAACCTGTGCATTAACACTCACAATATGACACGGCATCACCCTTCGTGCATTAACACTCTCCCTTACCATATAACAATGAACAAATAACATCAGGGAGATAGAATAACAAGAACAAGCCTTACTTCAACATTGGTTCCACAATACCAACCTCAACTTTGAAATCAATACTCAATTATCACCAAAAATCCATAAACACGATAAGAACGATCAATTTAACAAATAACTATTCTAAACATGGATAACATGATCAAAGTAAGCAATAATTGCAAGGAACAAGTCCCACCCGCATGCTTTAACCCGACGACAACGCATAAGCACTCGTCACTTCACATATACATTGTACCCAACATCTAAACATGTATCAAATAGACAAACAAGTCCTAATCCCTCAAGTCAAGGTTAAGCACGACACTTACCTCGCTCCAAAGGATTAATTCAAAGCTCAAACATGGCTGTGCCTTTCAAACAAGCCTCCGAACCAATAGCATAACTACTTGAAACCCGTGCATGGCCAATTGGAAGTTACCTTATGAACAGTATGGCCACTTGGAACCTACCCGTGTTCACCACTGCTATTTTGAATTTATCCGTGCTCAACACGGCCACTTGGAACTTGCCGTGCTTAGTATGATCACTTGAAACCTGTCTGTGCCTAGCGCAACTACTTAGAACCTATTTGCAATTAGCACGATCACTTGGAACCTACTTGTGCTAAGCACATTTATTTATCAATAGTATGTGCTATGTACTATTATAATAACTGTCACAGTCCAGAATTCCCACATTCGAACCGTGATAGCGCCTAACATTTCACTTGCGAGGCAAGCCAACGTTAGAGAATTGTTAAGTTAATTTTCATTCAATTTCAATAAATAAAGTCTATTAAGCCAAAATGAATTAAAACTGAGTGCGGAATAACAAAAATGCCCATAGTATCTATACAATCCGGATCTGGAGTCACAACTCATGAGCTTCTAGAATTCACTACAAATAGAGTTTGAAAGAAATACAAATGTTTGAAAGAAAAGAAACAACGAAATAAGAAAAATAGAAGGGGACTTCAAGGTCTGCGGACGCCAGCAGATCTACCTCGGCTCTCCGAAAGAGCAAATACAAGTTTCTCCAACTCATGGACCGCTAGGGACGGTACCAAAATTTGCACAAGAAGTGCGGAGTATAGTATGAGTGCTACCGACCCCATGTACTCGTAAGTGTCGAGCCTAACCTCGACGAAATAGTGACGAGGCTATGACAAGACACCTACACGATAAACCTGTACAGATACCAGTATATGTACAAGATAATGACAAATAAAAGCTAAACATGGACTATTGGGAGGGGACATACCAAAGGGGGAATACAAAATACGAGAATTGCAGCGGAAATAATAACCAGAACAGTCAATATGCCTTTAACCAGTAAAAATAATTAAGCACAATGAAGAAAATTGCGCGGCATCACCCTTCGTGATTTTACTCTCAACCTCACAATGAAACAATCATACTGCACGGCATCACCTTCGTGCTTTTACTCTCTCTCACAGTATAAATAAATAGAAACGGTACAACATCACCCTTCGTGCATTAACTCTCATAACATGGCATGACATTACCCTTCGTGCATTAACACTCACAATATGGCATGACATCACCCTTCATGCATTAACACTCACAAACGGCACGGCATCACCTTTCGTGCATTAACACTCTCCCTTACCATATAACAATGCACAAATAACATCAGGGAGATAGAATAACAAGAACAATCCTTCCTTCAACATTGGTTCCACAATACCAACCTCAACTTTGAAATCAATACTCAATTATCACCAAAAATCCATAAACACGATAAGAACGATCAATTTAACAAATGACTATTCTAAACATGGATAGCATGATCAAAGTAAGCAATAATTGCAAGGAACAAGTCCCACCCGCATGCTTTAACCCGACAACAATGCATGAGTACTCGTCAACTCACATATACGTTGTACCCAACATCTAAACATGTAGCAAATAGAGAAGCAAGTCCTAATCCCTCAAGTAAAGGTTAACCACGATATATACCTCGCTCCAAAGGATTAATTCAAAGCTCAACTACGCCTGTGCCTTTCAAACAAGCCTTCGAACCAATAGAATCTAGCAAATTACCAACCAGACAATTCAAATTAAGCCTTAGGAACTACCCACGATTCAATTTAGGTCATTATTGAAAAAGTTAACAAAAGTCAACTCCCGGGCTAGCTTGATCCAAACCCGAAATTCGGACCAAAACCCGATTACCCATTCATCCCCGAGCACAGTTATGTAATTTGTTTCGAAATCCAACCTCAATTTGAGGTGTAAATCCCCATTTTACAAAAATCTCGATTTTAACCCAAACCCCCAATTTCCACCATGAAAACACAAGATTTGGTTAAAATCTTAGGAAATATAATGAACGATTGAAGGAAACTAGTTTAGAATCACTTACCAATGATTTGGGGAAGAAGACTCCTTTGAAAAATCGCCTATAGGGTTTCTAAGTTTGAAAATTTGAGAGAATGAACAAAAATCCCGTCTAACTCCCATTTTGATCAGTTGCAGATGTCGCATTTGCGACCTGGTGTTCACAAATGCGAACCCCGCACATGCGAAGAAACCATCACCAATGCGAAGTCTTTCCCATCTCTGCTTTCATCGCAAATGCAATGAATTTTTTGCAAATGCAAATTGGCCTGATCGCAAATGCGAAGTAACTCCCCCCAGTCCCTATCGCAAAAGCGAAGACCTGGTCGCAATTGCGCAACTGGATCTCTTCGCAAATGCAAAGATTATGGTCGCAAATGCGAAACTGATAGCTTTGCTGCCATATCGCAAATGCGAAGCCAGACCTCGCAAATGCGAAGTCTGAGACTTGCACCAGAAACTGAAGAACACCAGCTGAGTTTTTCTAAGTCCAAACCACTCTGTAGCCTATCCGAAACTCATCCGAGCCCTCAGGGCTCCAAATCAAACATGCACACAAGTTCAAAAATATCATACGAACTTGCTTGCGCGATCAAATTGCCAAAATAACACCTAGAACTACGAATTGAGCATCAAATCAAAGGAAATTTTCAAGAAAAGTATGAACTTCTAATTTCGCAACAGGACATCCGAATCACGTCAAACCAACTCCGTTCCTCACCAAATTTGTCAAACAAGTCATAAATATAGTATTGGACCTATACCGGGTTCCGGAACCAAAATACGGACCCGATATCTAAAAGTCAAATATTGGTCAAACATTTCTATGTCATTAAGATTTTAACTTTCAAATTTCAACAAAGTCCGGTAACTCGGGCAAGGGACTTTCGAATTCGATTTCGGGCATACGCCCTAGTCCCAAATCACGATACGGACACATCGGGACCGTCAAAACATGAATCCGGATCCGTTTGCTCAAAATGTTGACCAAAGTCAACTCAAATGGATTTTTGGGCAAAGATTTCATGTTTTCTCAGTTTTTAACATAAAAGCTTTCCGGAAAAACACCCGGACTGCGCATGCAAATTGAGGAAGGTTAAGATGAGGTATAAGGCTTCGAAGCGTAGAATTAGGTTCTAACACATAAGATGACCTATCAGGTCATCATATTCTCCACCTCTAAAACAATTGTTCGTCCTCGAACGGACATAGAAAAGTACATGGGCTGGTGAAAAGGTGTGGATATCTGCTCCGCATATCCGAATCAGACTCCCAAGTAGATGCCTCGATGGGCTGACCTCTCCACTGTACTCGAATAGAAGGATAACTCTTCGACCTCAACTGACGAACCTGTCGGGCTAGAATAGCCTCCGGCTCCTCCTTATAAGTCAAATCCTTGTCCAACTGGACATAGCTTAAATCTAACACGTGGGACGGATCGCCGTGATACTTCCGGAGCATGGACACATGGAAAACCGGACAAAATGCTGATAAACTAGGTGGCAATGTGAACTTGTAAGCCACCTCACCCACTCTCTAAAGAATCTCAAAAGGTCCGATATACCTAGGGCTCAACTTGCCCTTCTTTTCGAACCTCATCACACGCTTCATGGGTGACACCTGGAGCAACACTCTCTCCGACCATGAATGCAACATCACGAACTCTACGGTTGGCATAACTCTTCTACCTGAACTGAGCTATGAGAAGTCAATCCAGAATAATCTTGACCTTATCCAAGGCATCCAACCTCATGAACTGATTGGCCAAGGCTTGAACATCTAATGTAGCGGTCTCTCACCGACTGGAGTGAACGCAAGGCTTCCCATACTCACTGACTTTCTACTCAAAGAATCGGCCACCACATCGGCCTTCCCGAGGTGATACAAGATGGTGATATCATAGTCTTTCAATAGCTCCAACCACCTCCTCTGCCTCAAATTGAGCTCCTTTTGTTTGAAAAAATACTGCAAGCTCCGATGATCCGTGAATACCTCACACAGCACACCGTAAAGATAGTGACTCCAAATCTTCAGCGCATAAACAATGACTGCTAGCTCTAAGTCATGAACAGGGTAATTCTTCTAGTGAACTTTCAGCTATCGCGACGCGTATGCGATCACCCTGCCATCCTGCATCAATACCGCACCAAGTCCAATACGAGATGCATCACAACATACCGTATAACATCCTGAACCTGTGGACAATACCAACACTGGCGTCGTAGTCAAAGTAGTCTTGAGCTTCAGGAAGCTCGCCTCACACTCATCCGACCATCAGAATGGGGCACCCTTCTGGGTCAACCTGGTCAACAGGGCTGCTATAGATGAAAACCCCTCTACAAACCGGCGGTAATAACCCGCCAAGCCCAAGAAACTCCGGATCTCTGTAGCTGAAGTTGGTCTATGCCAGTTCTGAAGTGCCTCAATCTTCTAAGGATCCACCTGAATGCCCTCTGCTGATACAACGTGCCCCAAGAAGGCGACTGAGTCCGACCAAAACTCGCATTTTGAAAACTTAGCATATAACTGGCTGTCTCTCAAAGTCTGAAATACTATTCGAAGATGCTGCTCATGCTCCTCTTGACTGCGGGAGTAGATCAAGATATCATCAATAAACACAATCACAAAGGAATCCAGATAGGGCTTGAACACCGGTTCATCAAATCCATAAATGTTGCTGGGGCATTTGTCAGCCCAAATGACAACACTAGAAACTCATAATGCCCATATCGAGTCCGAAAAGCTGTCTTAGGGACATCAGATGCCCTAATCCTCAACTGATGGTAGCCAAACCTCAAATCGATCTTCGAAAACACCTTGGCACTCTGAAGCTGATCAGATAAGTCATCAATCATTGGCAATGGATACTTGTTCTTGATGGTGACTTTGTTCAACTGCTGATAGTCTATGCACATCCTCATCAATCCATCTTTCTTCTTCACAAACAACACGGGCGCACCCCAGGGCGAGACACTAGGTCTAATGAAGCCCTTATCAAGCAAATCTTGCAACAACTCCTTCAATTCTTTCAACTTTGGCGGGGCCATGCGCTACGACGAAATAGAAATGGGCTGAGTGCCCGGAGCCAAATCAATACAGAAGTCAATATCCCTGTCGGGTGGCATCCCCGGTAGATCTACGAGAAACACTTCTGAAAACTCACGAACAACTAGTACTGAATCCATGGAAGGAACCTCTGCACTAGAATCGCGGATATAAGCCAAATAAGCTAGACACCCTTTCTCGACCGTACGCCGAGCCTTTATGTAAGAGATAAACCTACTGGTAGAATGGCCAGGAGTCCATCTCCACTCTAATCGAGGCAACCCCGGCAAGGCTAAGGTCACCGTCTTGGCGTGAAAATCCAATATAGCGTGATAAGGTGACAACCAATCCATACCCAAGATAACATCAAAGTCTACCATATCGAGAAGTAGAAGATCTACACTAGTCTTAAGACTCCCAATGGTAACCACACAGGAACTATAAACACGATCTACGATGATAGCATCTACCACAGGTGTAGATAGATACATAGGAGTACTCAAAGAATCACGAGGCAGAACCAAATATGAAGCAAAATAGGATGACACGTAGGAATAAGTAGAACCCGAATCAAATAGAACTGAAGCATCTCTACTGCAAACTGAAATAGTACCTATGATAACAACGTCAGATGACTCAGCCTCAGGCCTAGCTGGAAAAGCATAGCATTGGGGATGGCCCCCACCACTCTGAACTACATCTCTAGGACGGGCCCTAGCTGGCTGGCCTCCACCTATAGCGGGCTGATCTCCACCTCTAATGGCCTGAACTCCACCTCTAGCTGTCTGATCCCTACCTCTAGCTGGCTGAGTGGGCGGTGAAACACCCGGTGCCGGGATCGTGGCACGAGAACCCTGATGATGTGAACTACTCGATGCTCAAGGGAAAAATCTAGCAATGTGCCTCGGATCGCCACAAGTATAACGGGACCTCGGCTGCTGCAAGTGCTGACCCTGAAACTGACCCTGTCGACCTGAGTAACCACCCTAAAAACTCTGGAGTGGAGGTGCACTAATGGAGCTGGTGGTACACTGTAGGCTAGCTGGTCGGGATAAGACATATGAGGGCCACGACCACCTGAAGCACCGTGGGATGCTTGGAGTGCTGAATGAAACAGCCTGGGAGGATGGGCTCTACCAAAAGTACCCCTACCTCCAGATGAGGCACCACTGAATCCACCAGAATGATGAGGCCTCTTGTTAGGCCCCTGACCTCCCCCCCTGTACAAGAACCATCTCGACTCGCCTGGCGATATTGGCTGCTGTCTGAAAAGAAATCTCACTCCCGATCTCCTTGGCCATCTGCAACTTGATAGGATGAGCAAGTCCCTCAATAAACCTCATTACCCTCTCTCTCTCTCGATAGGAAGAAGAAGAATAGCGTGATGGGCCAGATCCACAAATCGGGTCTCATACTGAGTGACAGACATGCTACCCTGCTGAAGACGCTCAAACTGCCTACGATAATCCTCTCTCAATGTGACAGGAAGGAACTTCTCATGAAATATCTAAGAGAACTGGTCCCAAGCAAGGGTAGGCAACCCAGCTAGTCTGGTCAATACAAAATCCTTCCACCATCTCTTGGCAGAAGCCATCATCTGAAACACAACAAAATCGACTCCATTGGTCTTAACTATCCCCATGTTCCGCAGCACCTCATGGCAGCGGTCAAGATAATCCTGTGGATCCTCAGAAAGTACACCACTGAAGTGAATTGGAAAGAGTTTGGTGAACTTGTCCAATCTCAATAAGCCCTCAGAAGATATAGGTGGTCCATCACTGGCCTGTGCCGTAACAACCAGCTGAACTACCTCAACTAGCTAAGCTGCTAGAATCTAATACTGGCGAGCCATCTTCTCCGGAGTGTGGGTAGCGGGAGTCTGTGATCCTCCTCCAGCCTGGGAGACGACTGGTGCCATAGGAAGTGTACCGGACTGGGCCACACTCTCCATAAGGCCCACTAAACGGACTAGAGCATCCTGAAGCACTGGGGTGGCGATGAACCCCTCCGGGACCTGATCTGGTCCAACAGGCACAGTCTGGGTTGAAACCTCCTCATCAAACTCCACCTGAGGCTCCACTGCTAGTGCTGCTGCTCGAGCTCTAGGCTGAGCTCTGCCCCTGCCTCATCCTCTGGCATGACCTCTGCCCCTCGTAGAAGCTGCCACTAGGGGCTCTGGCTGCTGCTCAGCTGAAGATGCAGTACATGTTCTCACCATCTGCGAGTGAAGAAGAGTAGAAGAGTTCAATTACTAATGAGAGAACAGAATCACACGACAGAAAAGAATAGAAGTGAAATTTGGTCCTAAACTTCATAGCCTCTAGAAGAAAAGTACAGACGTCTCCGTACCGATCCTCTAGACTCTACTAAGCCTGCTCGTGAATTGTGAGACCTAGGCAACCTAGTGATCTAATACCAACTTGTCACGACCCGGAATTCCCACCATCGGACCGTGATGGCGCCTAACATTTCACTTGCGAGGAAAGCCAATGTTAGAGAATCCTCATTCAATTTCGATAAATAAAGTCGATTAAGCCAAAATGAATTAAAACTGAGTGCAAAATAACATAAATGCCTATAGTATCTACTACAATTCGGATCTGGAGTCACAACTCACGAGCTTCTACAATTCACTACAGATAGAGTTTGAAAGAAATACAACTATTTGAAAGTAAAGAAACAATGAAATAAGAAAAATAGAAGGGGAATTCAAGGTCTGCGGACGCCAGCTGATCTACCTCGAGTCTCCGGATGAGCAAATCCAAGCTGCTCCAACTCACGGACCGCTAGGGCCGGTACAAAAATCTATACAAAAAGTGCAGAGTGTAGTATGAGTACAACCGACCCCATGCACTCGTAAGTGTCGAGCCTAACCTCGACAAAGTAGTGACGATGCTATGACAAGACACCTACGCGATAAACCTGTGCAGATAATAGTATATGTACAAGATAATGACAAATAAAAGCTAAACATGGACTATTGGGATGGGACATACTAAAGGGGTAATACAAAATACGAGAATTACAGCGGAAATAATGACCAGAATAGTCAAAATGCCTTTAAGCAGTAAAAACAATTAAGCACAATGAAGAAAATTGCACGGAATCATCCTTCGTGCTTTTACTCTCAACCTCACAATGAAACAATGATACTGTACGACATCACCCTTCATGCTTTTACTCTCACTCACAGTATAAATAAATAGAAATGGCACGGCATCACCCTTCGTGCATTAACTCTCATAACATGGCACGGCATCATCCTTCATGCATTAACACTCTCCCTTATCATATAACAATCAACAAATAACATCAGGGAGATAGAATAACAAGAACAAGCCTTTCTTCAACATTGGTTCCACAATACCAACCTCAACTTTGAAATCAATACTACCAAAAACCCATAAACACGATAAGAACCATCAATTTAACAAATAACTATTCTAAACATGGATAACATGATCAAAGTAAGCAATAATTGCAAGGAACAAGTCTCACCCGCATGCTTTAACCCGAAAAAAATGCATAAGTACTCGTCACCTCACATATATGTTGTACCCAACATCTAGACATGTAGCAAATAGACAAACAAGTCCTAATCCCTCAAGTCAAGGTTAACCACGACACTTACCTCGCTCCAAAGGATCAATTCAACGCTCAACCATGGCTTTGCCTTTCAAACAAGACTCTGAACAATAGAAACTAGCAAATTACCAACCAAACAATTCAAATTAAGCCTTATGAATTACCCACAATTGCAAAGGATTCAATTTAGATCATTATTGAAAAAGTCAACAAAAGTCAACTCCCGGGCCCGCTTTGTCCAAACTCGAAATTCGGACCAAAACCCGATTACCCATTCACCCCCGAGCCCAATTAAGTAATTTGTTTTAGAATCCGACCTCAATTTGAGGTCTAAATCCCCATTTTACAAAAATCCCTAATTTTACCCAAACCCCCAATTTCCACCATGAAAACACAAGATTTTTGGTTGAAATCTTAGAAAATGTAGTGAAAGATTGAAAGAAACTAGTTTACAATCACTTACCAATGATTTGGGGAAGAAGAGTCCTTTGAAAAATCGCATCTAGGGATTATAAGTTTGAAAATTTGAGAGAATAAACAAAAATCCCGTCTAACTCCCATTTTGATCAGTTGCAGATGTCGCATTTGCGACCTGGGGTTCGCAAATGCGAAGTCCTTCCCATCTCAGCTTTCATCGCAAATGCGATGAATTTTTCGCAAATGCGAATTGGCCTGATCGCAAATGCGCTCCATTGATCACAAATACGAAGTAACTCCCCCTAGTCCCCATCGCAAAAGCGAAGACCTGGTCACAATTGCGCAACTGGGTTTCTTCGCAAATGCGGAGATTATGGTCGCAAATGCGAAACTGACAGGTTTGCTGCCATATCGCAAATGCGAGGTCTGAGACCTGCACCAAAAACTGAAGAACACCAGTTGAGTTTTTCTAAGTCCAAACCACTCCGTAGCCTATCCGAAACTCACCCGAGTCCTCAGGGCTCCAAATCAAACATGCATACAAGTTCAAAAATATCATACGAACTTGCTTGTGCAATCAAATCGCTAAAATAACACCTAGAACTACGAATTGAGCATCAAATCAAAGGAAATTTTCAAGAAAACTATGAACTTCTAATTTCACAACCGGACGTCCGAATCACGTCAAACCAACTCCGTTCCTCACCAAATTTGTCAAACAAGTCATAAATATAGTAGTGGACCTATACCGGGTACCGGAACCAAAATACGGACCAGATATCTAAAAACTCAAATATTGATCAAACATTTCAAAGTCATTAAGCTTTTAACTTTTAAATTTCAACAAAGTCAGATAACTCGGGCTAGGGACTTTCGAATTCGATTTCGGGCATACGCCCAAGTCCCAAATCATGATACGGACCCATCGGGGCCGTCAAAACTCGAATCTGGGTCCGTTTGCTCAAAACTTTGACCGGAGTCAACTCAAATGGATTTTTGGGCAAAATTTTCATATTTTCTCAGTTTTTAACATAAAAGCTTTTCGAAAAAAATACCCGGATTGTGCAGCAAATCGAGGAAGGTTAAGATGAGGTATTTAAAGCTTCGAAGCGCAAAATTGGGTTCTAACAGATAAGATGACCTATCGGGTTATCACAATAACTCTTTGATTAATATATATAAAGCTAAGGATAAATATTAATAAATATTATTACTTTTATATTATGATATTATGAATAAAGCAAAAATGTAATTTTTAACTAAAGTAAAATAATAAATTAATTAAATTAAGAGTATACATAACAACAGCAATTTGTTGAAATTAAAATGTACCATATAATTAAGTAATAATATGAAACTCATAATGAATAAATTATTAATAAAGTTTCAAAAATAATAGTGTGGTATATAATGATAAATCAAATAAAACTAATTATTGATATATTTAACAAATAAAATATATTAATGAAAATTTTTGTGTTTAAGAAAAAGTATAATTGTCAATAAATTACTTTTGAAATCAAGAGAAAATAATGGTATATTTATTAATCATAATATATTGATAAAAATTTCAATATTTACAAAAAAATAGAAGTAATTATTAATAAATTATTATTAAATTAAAAAATAATATATTATGCTATAATAATTAGAAACCTTGAAGAAGTTAGTTTTGAAGGACCAAAATTAGGTGTCAACACCTGTGGTCAGCACGGCCATTTGGAACCAACCCGTACTCGGCACGTCCATTTGGATTCTTCCCGTGCTCAACACATGTACTTGGAACCTACCCTTGCTCAACGCTTGAAACGTATCTCTGTGCACATCACAACTGCTTGAGACCTATCGTGCATGACCTTTGAAACTTACCGATGCTCATTACAGTCACTTGGAACCTACACATGCTTTGCACAGCTAATTGCTCGTGCTCGATCACTACTACGACCACTTGGAACTTGCTCATGCTCAGCACAGGCACTTGAAACTTGCATGTGCTTAGCACAGCAGCTTAAACGTACTCGTGCTTAGCACGACCAATGACGTACACATAATTTTTCGTAACCGGTGTCATATTTTAAAAGTGAACAAATAAATAAAATACTACTAACAAATTTATATAAAAAAAGAACACAATTAAATCTTATTAATAAACACATATCATGTTTATTACTACAACTCTTTTAGATGAGTTTCATGTTTTGAAAATTATTAAAAAATAACCTCATTAGAAATAACACTAAGAACTATTGTTTCTATATAGAAAACCTAATAATCACTAAATGCGCATTAATTAGTGATCTAGCAAGTCGTTCTTAATCAATTTTGTTGGCAAGAAAGAAGGCGAAAGAGAAAAGAAAATGAATAAAACAATAATTAATCATGGAAGCAACATTCTTTTCGTAATACGAATAATTTATTGTCAACCAACAAGCAGTCACCACTAAAAGTATAACTTTTTTGTGGCGACTTTTTTTAAAGCGCCACGAGAATCTTACCTTTTATTTTATTTTTAACTTACCTTTTATGTTCGTTAACTAGAAATATGACCTATTTCGGCTACTATCATAGTCGCCAGAGAAAGCTTATTCAGTCGACTATGAGCATCGCCACAACAGGTTGTCAAAAAAAAGATATTTTTCTTTTAGTGAATTATATACGTCGTGGATGACAATCGAGCACTTGACATCTTTTGCTTTGTATTTCCTGGTAGATTCAGACTATCATTATATTTTTGTTTAAAAAATTTACGGTCACCATATAATTATCAGACTAAACTATCAAAAAGACTACATAATTTCTTATCTGCGGCCGAAAATATCTCAGCAGAAATTTAGAACATTTTCTAATGGGAAAGAAGGTACAAAGAAAACAAAAGAAAAATTAACCTAGTCAAGCCTAAAATATAGCCGGAAGACAGATTTTATCCACAAATGGTGAAATAAATTTAATAACCTAAAGATAATCTAGAAAAAAAAGAAAGGTGAAAACCTAGAATATTCTTTGTGAAGATAAAGTTTTGCAGAATATCCCCGAAAGTATGCATTATTTCAATCAAAAAATTCTCTTTTTTGTACCCTTTAGCTTTAATTAGATTCGATTATGAACGGTGTAAAACAATTATTTATTCTTAAATCGTTGTTTACATCATAATATTATCTTATGTATTCATTTTTTTGTTGTTGTTCGTTTTTCTTTTAATGTAGTTTTTTTATAACAAGAAGCAAGATGCTATACTTGATTGATTGAATCCGACGAATCTATTACAATCTTAGTAGAGAACAGAGGAGGAAGAAAAACGTAGGTTCTTCGTTCCGTCCTTTTATGAACAATATTAAATGATACACGCTAGTATGCAAATAAATATTGTAGACACTGATATTTTAACAGATCAAGGTAAATCCTAAATTTAAAATAATATAAGACGACTCTTGAAATATTAGGAGTCTATTAGGGTTACTTGAGGGCTACTCCACCCAAATCCTAATTCATGACTATAAAGAAGGATACATATGTCCTTCAAAAAGGATCTTAGCAGCTCCATAAACTCTTGAAAATATGCAGAAAGAGATCAAATATACTATCTTCAAAATTTCATAAAATTTTTGGAATATTTATTAAGAGATCAAAGACATGTCAAATATGTCTTGCTTGAAGTTCTAGCAACATTCAAGATCCAAATGGAGTGTTGCTATATGCTTCTTGACATCAAATACATCAAGGAGATGCATATCATCCTACGTTCGAGAAATATGCCACTAAGGCTCTCGAATTACAGATAACAAATCGGAGGAAAGAATCAAGGGATAACAGAGTTATAACCCACAATGTTTATCAATAAAATTCTTTTTTCTTTATTGTTGTTTGTGATTGCAGTTTTATTTTTCTGCAAGAATTTGTTGCAACAAATATCAACTAATAAAGCAAAAGAGTAAATTTTTATTCTATTAATGAAATTATCACGACCCAAAACCCATTAAAGGTCGTGATGGCGTCGGACACCGTTGTCAGGAAAGCCAACAATAAATAATTTAATTTGGTTCCCATTTTAATATTTTTATAATCATAGTTTTCCTTCATTAAATAGTAGGAAGTGGAAATTATAAAGTAAATACTAATATTTTTAATTACTGAATAACCCATAATCACCCTAGAACCCGGTGTCATAAGTGCATGAGCATCAACTAAGAAATAAAATGAAACACAGCATCTGTCCGAAATACAAATTTGGACGAAAGAAAATATAAATACTCTGAAGGAGACTCTGCTGGCTGCGGGTCGTAATATGGAATGCATCCCACCCAAGTCCCCGCATTAACCACGCCGTTGTGCCCACAAGGTCACCAAATATATATGTGCCTGCACAACAAAATATACAGCAAGTGTAGTATGAGTATGAAAACAACGCGTACCTAGTAAGTATTCTGTCTAACCTCGAAAAAGTAGTGACGAGCGGTCGACTCCGACACTTACTATGGGATATAAATAAAATGGCAATGATATAATTTAAGCAAGAGTTTTATCGAACGGCTATAAGCTCAATATTATGAAGTAAGTAAGAAATTCTTTTATAATTAAGAAATCTACAAATTTATTTCTCATCATTTAACAATTTATCTCAAGCCAAAGAGGCAATACCAATTATTATAAATTCCAAAGCAATCAATTCAATCATGCGCAAATCATGTCGAGGTCGTACGGCTCGATTTAACATATAAATATAAATTGTGCACTGCTCGAACGGCACGAACCATAGATGTATCTATTTAATCTGGCGAGGCAACGGCCCGCTCCCATGAGAGTAGTGGAAATTTATTCCGCTCGCGGAATATAATTGCGACGCGGTTACACATAGATTTCTTAAGTTATTACAATATTTTTCAATTCTCTTCAAAAATACGAAGGTAAAATGAAAACTTTTAAAATCTCAAATTCCTCAATTTGAACTCTTTTCAAGACATTTAGCAAGCAAACTCAATCTCGCTTCTTCTCAAGGAAAACAATAAACATAAATCAAATAATAATATCAACAAGGCATGGTGTAAGCCTAAAACTACTCAGACATAGGCATAGCTAGTAGCTACGTACGGACTCTCGCCATCTCGTGCGTACATAACCCCCACAAATAGAGGCACATATTAATTTAGTTCACCTCTGGGGTTAAATCCCTCTTACAAGGTTAGAAAAGAGACTTACCTCGCTCCGAAGTTCTATAGACGGCTCCCAAGCCTTTCAAACAACTCGACCGATGCCCAACGCTCCAAAACTCGCTTTCGCTTTATTAACATTCACAAGCTTTCAATCCTCCTCCGACATCGCATTATTGAGTAAAATACTCATACGCCACCAACAAATTGATATATACAATTACAATCCCAATTACAATCAAAATATGACACAAAAATATTTATCAATATCCATTTATGGCTCACAAGTTGGCTACAAGCCTCCAGCTCAAATCATCTAATACGTTCACTTACTAGCACATTGACTTCCACACTTATCATTTAATACCCATTTGAAGTCATCAACGATACTACATTAATTCTCCAACACCGCGAAATTCTATTCATCGTCTTAACAGCATTTCCAAAATATTCAATTTGATGATTACTTAGCCGAACACTTCCAACTAAGCTAGAAAATGATTCTATAGGTTCATTGCATCCTTTAATTTCATTTCTAAGAACACTATTTATCTTCCCTCATTTTCTCAAGAACACTATTCATGCTATGAACTAGGGTTTATGAAATCAATTATCAACCATAACAACTTGAAACAAATATTAGAATTACTCTCACCAACTCATAAGAAATATTAGACCCCACATCACTTATAATATGAGTCGTACACTTATTATCATACGAACCTACTCGGACCTTCAAATCCCGATTCCGAGGTCGTTTACTCAAAAATCCAGCCTTAGTCAATTCTTCCAACTTAAAGCTTTCGAAATGAGAATTTTCTTTCCAAATAAACTCTGAACTTCCCGAAATTCAATTCCGTCCACGCGTATAGGTCATAATACCTGAAGTGAAGCTGCTCATGGTCTCAAACCACCGAACGACGCGCTAGAGCTCAAAACGACCGGTCGGGTCGTTACATTCTCTCCCACTTAAACATACGTTCGTCCTTGAACGTGCTAAGAACTGTTGTGGAGTTGTCCGAAATCACTGCTTAATACCTCGTGCACCCACTCGTGCCACCACAACTCAGTTGAGCACACTAGCTCGAGCCAGTCTGAAGATTCTCCCTTTTTCTTAGTTTAATAAGCCTTAGAGCCCATTCCAACATCCAGAATTCTCTACCATGCCTGTTTCCAACGTACGAACACCGTATCAATCACTACACGATGCACCGATACATGTTTGCATACCTTTGCTGAATCCACACCATGCACCGCATAATCCACGTGACCATAAGGACATCCTCGGGTAACGATAGCCGCAATTTCACGAATCCGATGCTCACAACACACCTCATGACTCATATAAGTCCTGTTCCAACTCTTGCAATACTGCCACGACGATAGAGATGTTAAGAATTCAATACCAACTGCCGAATCAACAAATCTTTGAGTTCCTCCTCTTGACAAGAACCATTACCTCATTCTGGACTGAATATCGATATTTACTCTTTAATGTGCCTTATATAAATTTGATCGCACTGATCCTAGGTCCAATAATCTCGTCTCACCCAGTACAAGCTGGTTGGGCAAGAAGCCACCTCAAGCACTGCCCAAAAATCTCATATAATGCTAAAATGCCAACGAGCTACAAACTCGAATGTGATACATAAAGAAAACGAACTCTGGAAAGAACTACTCAACCCACGTAACTAATTGAAACAACCGAAAAGATGTTATGAACCTTCCTCAGAAAATGAGAAGCAAAACACACAATAATATATATAGGAATCTGATACTTAACATCACACTGTTGCGGCATGCAACCCCATCCACACGTAATACTGTTGCGGCATGCAACCCGATCCAACCACGATACCTGTGGCGGTGTACCACCCGATCTAAACAATGTACTCGTGGCAGCGTGCCACCCCATCCACACATAATAATCTATAAAGGAGATACTTACGAGCTAAAATGCGCATGCCTGTGAAATACCCGAATATCAACACAAGCACGCGAAGTTTACAATACAATTCTTGGGGAGACGGATAGCGGCATAAGCCACGAAACTTAAGCACAACTAAGGTGCAATAAATGACCTGTATCTTGAGAGCCATCCTACTCATATAGCACCACAAACTACTCGAGATCTCAATACGAGTACGAATAATCAAACCACCTCACAGCCCACACAACACAATAGAGTATTACATGAAATAGCTGACGACAGAAGTAACATCCAAGGCCCGAATACTCCTTCGTAACAACTCTAAGCTGAAATGAACATATCCGGCCTGATATAGAGCTCACGTTCACATTTTGATCCATCCACGAACCTCAAGCCGATTCTGATCGTACCGCACTAAGATAATAACCTTTCGAGGATCCACAATAACCCTTCTTCCCATGAGACACAAGAACAGTCGCCAAATCCGGAACAAACTCCCACAGTCCACAACCAAATGATCCGAGCGCCCTTCAGGCATAAATTCTCAAATAAGCGACAGTACCAAAATCTCCATACTTGGTTTCAACCCTCAATCAATCAAGTGACTACATGTCACACTTATATAATCTTCCCATGGAATACGCTCCCACGACCTTCTGTACCAGGTAACAAGTCTGCACCTCCATACCATCGGCCATACCAATGCTGTAAAGCCGATCAAGAATCCGCAATCAGTACGCAAAGCCTCTTACACAGGACACCGATCTTGGGTGACACTGACAATGCCAGCTTACTATAACCATCTGAATCCCTTTTCCCTGCTCATCCGAGCTGGTGACATTCATGTCAACACCAAACTGCAACCTTGATCCTCAACTTCCAAATCACATGCTAGACTTAATCATGCCAATGCGCAAGAGTTCAAGAATTTCATCCTAACTCCTGAACCACTAATAGGGTAAACACTTCATCATGTAGAACCTTTTACTTAGCTCAAGTCAAGAGAACCATGGCAACATGTGACTGAATTCTCATAATCGCAGAAAATACCAACCTCAAGTAGTGTTCTAAACCACCATAACTCTTCCGGGACCCATCTACACATAACAGGCCATAATACTCGAATGCCTCCAAATAAAATCAATTACGGCAATCACATGTATAACTTAACACGCTGAAGGAACTGATCACTGCCACCATCATGCCAATTCAACCACTGCTAACCGACCCGACTTCTTCTAATTTACTCCGGACTTGCCTTTGGAATAATAATAGCTCCATTCAAAACATCACGGACTCAAATCCGCACTCATCCTGAGTGACCTTATTTCACCAGACCGCGTTGTCTCAAAACTCCCTAACCTTCTCATACCCTTCTTGTGCGCACATTCGCATCTTCAACTAGTACATCCATTCTGATAATTTCCCTATGATTCCAAAGTTATTTTCTCCCATTCCTCTCATGTTACACCGCAGATCGAAGATAACACAGAACACTCCAAGCCCCCTTCATAATCCGCTGCAAAAGCTCGATACTCAACCATACTACAGACTCAAAATCCTTAGGCACCGCACTTTAAATTTTGAATCCAGTAGGACCATTATTGAGAATCACCCACTCTGACTTTGTCCCGAATATAATTAACTCCAAGGCTCTACTAGCACACGAACACCCTCTCAAAGAAACACCCGGCTGGAGCACTCTCCTTGTACATCACATCCACACGAAGCATAAACTCTCAGTCTTCCCAAAACCTGAACATGAATCGATAAGGCCAAATGTAGCACACGTTCCTCAAATCCTTTGCTCAAATTACCACTGATGTTTTCTTTCATCCACCAACATGCCGATAACCAAGAAACCTCACAAGTAGGCAACCAAGCGATCCAATCGTAGACGGTGGGGCTCTCCCACTTAGCTTGAAGCTACCATTATGTAACTCTGGAACCCACCAAGATTCCTTTTCCTCCATTGATATGATCTTGCACAATCAACCGGTCAAATTCCTCGAAATTTTTCTGTTAAACATTTTATGAACACTCTGATCACTAGCCACATTTACATATTCGACCTCTTACCGGATAGCCAATAAAATTCTTCGTAGAAGCTTCGTCAGCACCACGTAACCGTTAATGTGCTCACAGGAGGTAACCCACCTGTGGAAATTCCATGCCAACATCCTCCAACGATACTGCACTGAGTAAAATTACTTACGAAATTAGTAACCCACATTGAGCCCGTGCTCATTCACCAGTTGTACAAGTCCGTTCACTCCCCATTGACATCCCAAAAAGTGCGACACTACCTTCCAACCCGAAGTCATATTGTATCCTTCTTCATATGAAGCAACTCCTTTCCGTCGTATCTAATCTTCCTCCGTATAGCAGCCAATGTTCCAAATTAAGCCCGTAGACCTAGTCACTATCCACCATGAATTTCAAATCACTCCATACTTTCCTCAATACATGTAGCTATCCTACCACAGAACCCATATGCTACTCTCCCATTCTCCCACTTTGGTCAAACCCTTTCCTTTAAGCAACTACCCGACTCTTGGATCAATAGACTGCTACCAACTTTAAACCTTTCCGAAGATCATCTTTCTCGAGCCATCAACACTAGAAATACCGATTCGATTCTGGACCACTGCACACCGCAATTTCTGACAACCACTTCCTCGGCACCATTTCACAATACCCCGCCCCGAAGGCAAATTGAAAGAAACCATAACACCGGCGAACTTAGCACATTCAACAAGGACAACGGCACCACATCACAGATGAAAATTCCACCACACTCGAAAATACCAAGTCTCGTTACTCCATTAACCCAAATCTGAACATTCTTAGTCCGATTGCCTTTCCTCCACCGGAAATAAAATACTGAATCTCTGAATCATGCACTGAGTAAAACCTCCTTTCAATTCATTCACTGCCTCGACACATAGACAAGCATCGTACCATTACACAAACATTATGCGATAGTAACACACGAATCGTCATAACAATCAATGACAAATCTCAAAACCTTAGGTAATACTGATACTAAGCTGAAATGACAGGACGGCCTTGCGCAAGGCGACGATAATAGCCCAATCAAATACGCAGGTAGAAACATCCTGCACCACATCTGTAGTACCATGACAATTCCTCGATTCCTAATTTATAACAAGCGCTTCACATCGCATAAGATTGATTGGGAAAGAAATAAAGGCACAAGCCTCAAAAGAATAAAATCGCACGATGAGAAATCAAGAAGGAAAGTGCTCCTAACAGCCCTGTAGCCTCTCGAAGATAAGTACAGATGTCTCTCTACCGATCCGCAAGACTCTACTAGACTTGCTCATGACTCGTGAGACCTAAGTGAACCTAGTGCTCTAATATCATGTTGTCACGACCCAAAACCCATTAAAGGTCGTGATGGCGCCGGACAACGTTGTCAGGCAAGCCAACAATAAATAATTTAATTTGGTTCTCATTTTAATATTTTTGAAATCGTAGTTTTTCGTCATTAAATAGTAGGAGAACTCAATATTGAATAACCCATAATCACCCCATAACCCGGTGTCACAAGTGCATGAGCATCAACTAAGAAATAAAATAAAATACAACATCTGTACGAAATACAAATTTGGACAGGAAAGAAAATATAAATACTCTGAAGGAGACTCTGCTGACTGCGGGTCGTAATTTGGAATGCAGCCCACCTAAGTCACCGCATTAACCACGCCGATGTGCCCACATACAACAAAACGTACAGCAAGTGTAGTATGAGTACGAAAATAACGCGTACCCAGTAAGTATCATATCTAACCTCGAAGAAGTAGTGACGAGGAGTCGACTCCGACACGTACTATGGGCTATAAATAAAATGCCAATGATATATTTTAAGCATGGGTTTTATAGAACGGCTGTAAGCTCAATATTATGAAGTAAGTAAGCAATTCTTTTATAATTAAGAAATCAAATTTATTTCTCATCATTTAAAAATTTATCTCAGGCCAAAGAGGCAATATCAATTATTATCCAAAGCAATCAATTAAATCATGCGCAAATCATGCCGAGGTCGTACGGCCCGATCTAACATATAAATATAAATTGTGCACCACCGAGGGTCGAACGACACGAACCATAGCTGTATCTATTTAATCTGCCGAGGCAACGGCCCACTCCCATGAGAGTAGTATAAATTTATCTTGCTCGCGGAGTATAATTGCGACTCGGTTACACATAGATTTCTTAAGTTATTATAATATTCTTCAATTCTCTTCAAAAATACGAAGTTCAAATGAAAACTTTCAAAGTATCAAATTCCTCAATTTCAACTCTTTTCAAAATATTTAATAAGCAAACTCAATCTCACTTCTTCTAGAGGTAAACAATAAACATACATCAAATTATAATATCAACAAAGCATGGTGTTAACCTAAAACTACCCGGACATAGGCATAGCTAGTAGTTACGTACGGACTCTCGTCACCTCGTGTGTACGTAGCCGCCACAAATAGAGGCACATATTAATTTAGTTCACCTATGGGGTTAATTCCCTCTTATAAGGTTATAAAAGAGACTTACCTCGCTCCGAAGTTTCATAGCCCGCTCCCAAGCCTTTCAATCAACTCGACCGATGCCCAACGCTCCAAAACTCGCTTTCGCTTTATTAACATTCACAAGCTTTTAATCCTTCTCCGACATCATAACATTGAGTAAAATGCACATACGCCACCAACAAATTGATATCTACAATTACAATCAAAATATGACTCAAAAATATTTATCAATATCCATTTATGGCTAACAAGTTGGCTACAAGCCTCCAGCTCAAATCGTCTAATAGGTTCACTTACTAGAACATTCAACTCCACTCTTATCATTTAATACCCATTTGAAGTCATCAATGATACTACATTAATTCTCCAACAACCAAATTACTATTCATCGTCTTCCTTAACGAACATTTCCAAAACATTCAATTTGGTGATTACTTAGTTGAACACTTCCAACTAAGCTAGAAAATGATTCCACAGGTTCATTGCATCCTTTAATTTTATTTTTAAGAACATTATTTATCTTTCCCTCATTTTCTCAAGAACACTATTCATGCCATGAACTAGGGTTTAAGAAATCAATTATCCAACCATAACAACTTGAGACAAATATTAGAATTACTCTCACCGACTCATAAGAAATGATCTTTAAGCATTAATATTACCTTCATGAAGCTTTTCCCTAAAAATACAATGTTTGGATAATTTGGTGTTCTTGAACAACTTGAAAGATTTCTAGGGATTTCAAAGATTGAATGATGTTAATACTACTATTAATAGGATGTTATTAACTTAAAATATCCAAGAAAAAAACCCCACCTTGTATTCTTAAGTAGTCCCCAAGGTCGAATCCACCATGAAAGAACCAATCCCTAGCTCAAGAAAATGCCCAAAACTGGCTGCTGCCCGTGACTGCCTTATATGGGCACAGGTGCTTTAACGAGTTGTACCTTGCGCTGTGCAGGTTGTAGCTCGTATTACAAGTTTTCCCCTACTGGACACCTTTTACTAAAATGTCCATAACTCCTTGTAGAAATATCCAAATGACGAACGGTTTGAACCGTTAGAAACAAGACTCGAAGATATTCATTTGATAGGTTGTCCACCATATAACTCCTTATATATATATATATATATATATATATATATATATATATATATATATATATATAGAGGCATGCTCGTCCAAAGTTAGGTTTTGTGTGTACTCATTTGGAACTTTAGTCTATCATGTAATTTCCAATTGACTTGGACTTAGAGCTCTCCTTAGACCCCACATCACTTATAATATGACTCGTACACTTATTATCATACGAACCTGCTGGGACCTTCAAAACCCGATTTCGAGGTCGTTTACTCAAAAATCCAACCCTAATCAATTCTTCCAACTTAAAGCTTTCGAATGAGAATTTTCTTTCCAAATCAACTCCGAACTTCCAGAAATTCAATTCCGACCACGCGTACATGTCATAATACCTGAAGTGAAGCTGCTCATGGTCTCAAACGCCCGAACGACGCGCTAGAGCTCAAAACGACCGGTCGGGTCGTTACAGAAATCTACGATACTGGTTTTTTCTTAGCTTTTCTTTAATTTGGAGCATGATAATGTAATCTTCATTCTTTAATTTTTCTGAGAATAAATAAAAAGGACTGACATTTCATTAATGTAGGTAAAAAAGTTATAAAAATTGAGGCGATTATGCAAAACGAAAAATAAAAATAAAATGGAAACGGAACATTGTCCTATCTTTTCTTTCTTTTCCTAGAAATTCATCACTTTTACTTCTCACAGCCCTTCATAAGAATATTAAAGCTTCTCTTACATAACTTTCTATCGATTTCTCCACCCCAGTCCCTCCAAACTTTATTACCCTATAACCTTTCTGTGGTCCGATTCTTTTCATCCTACGATTGGAGTAATAATTAAGATTTGTACAAATCATTAACAACTTATCTAGAACGGCAAAAGAAAAAATATGTGAAGTTTGTAGGATTTTTATTGAGAGAATAAGAAGTAGCAACTTTTTAGTGGTAATTGATAATAAGAATAAAAAATAGAAATGGAACAGTGTCCTATCTTTTCTTTATTTTTCTAGTAATTCATCACCTTTTACTTCTCACAACCCCTCATAAGAATATTAAAGTTTCTCATACCTAACTTTCTGTGATGACCCAAAAGGTCATCTCTTATTTTGAAAGTCAAATCTGTGTCCCCAGGTCTTAAAAACCTCCTTTTGTTCCACCTCGATTTGCATGTGCAGTCCGGGCGTATATCCGGAAAGCTCTTATGTGAAAAATTTGATAAAATGCTAATTTTTGCCATTAAAATTGAATTTAAGTTGACTTCGGTCAACAATTTGGGTAAATGGACCCGGATCCGTGACTTGACGGTCCCGGAGGGTCCGTAGAAAAATATGGGACTTGGGCGTATGCCCGAAATTGAATTCCGAGGTCCCTAGCCCGGAAATGTATTTTTGAAAGAAATTGTTTAACTGAAAATATAAGAGTTTATGGAAATTTAAAGATGTCTGAATTTGATGGTATCGAGCCTGTATTTTGGTTCCGGAGCCAGGTACAGGTTTATTATGGTATTTAAGTTGTGCCTGTAAAATTTGGTGCAAAACGGAATTCATATGACGTGAATCGGACCTACGGTTGTGAAATGGAAACTTTAAGAGTTCTTGAAATTTTCATTGATTTTGATGCTAAATTCGTTGTTTATGATGTTATTTTGGCAATTGGTCGCACGAACAAGTCCGTATGATGTTTTTAGAGTTGTGTGCATATTTAGTTTGGAGCACCGAGGGCTTGGGTGAGTTTCGGATAGGCTTCAGGGTGTTTTTGACTTAGAAAAATCTGGTATAGTTGCTGTATCTGGTGTCTGTTGCACTATGCTTCGCGATCGCGAAGGGGAACTAGGCTGGGGAGGATTTTACCCTACGCGAACGCGATACCAAGGTCGCGAATGTGGAGCATTGGGGGGACTGCTCTACGCGATCGCGACCGGTCAACCGCGAACGCGTAGCTTTAGGATGGGCTGGTCAGGGAACCTAGGGAAACCTACGCGAACGTGACCCCTATATCGCGAACGCGAAGGCAGGGCTGGGCTAAACCTTCGTGAACGTGTGGCCTTTCCCGCGATCGCGTAAGTCCTCAGTAAGCAGCTCTTTGCGAACGCGACAGTGCTCACGCGAACGCGATGAACACTGTCGCCCAGCACTTAAAAAACAGTAGCAGAACGGGAATTTAGCCCATAACTTCATATTTTCAAAACTAGAGAGCATTGAGGCAATTTTCAAGAGGCAAGTTCTTCCCCGAAGTATTGGTATATGATTCTAAACCTTTTTCTTTCACTTTTTCCTTTGCATTTCATCAATCTTCATCCAAAAATCCAGGGTTTTTATGGTAGAAATTGGGAATTTGGGTAGAGTTAGGGCTTTTTGAGTAATTGGAATTTAGACCTTGTTTTGGGGTCGGATTTCGAAACTAATTGCATATTCGGGCTCGTAGGTGAATGAGTGATCAGGTTTTGGTCCGAACCTCGAGTTTTGACCAAGCGGGCCCGGGGTCGATTTTTGACTTTTTGGGAAAAATGATAGAAAACCTATAATTAAGCATTGGAGTTTAATTTTTTAGCATTTATTGATGTTGTTGAATTAATTTGGGTTAGATACAAGTGAATTAGAAGTGGAATCAAAAGGGAAAAGCAGTATTTGAGCTTGAGTTTGGCCGTGAAAATCGAGGTATGTGTTTGGTCTAACCTTAGCTTGAGGGAATAGGTGTTGTCTCTTATTTTCTATGTGTTAGTGTCGAGTACGACGTATAGGTGAAGTGACGAGTATCTATACGTTGGTGTCAAGCATGCCCGTGAGTCTTATATTAAGATTGTTGTGATTTTTATTATGTATTGTAATTGTTGAAATTGATGATTAGCACTGTGGTACAAGGTTTGTGATAAATTCTTGGTAGTTGACTATTGTCGAGTATTGGTTCAAGCTGAGGTTTAGTTGTGAAGTAATTGTTGAAGCTAGTTTGGTTATAGCTGATTCCCTTGCCGGGATAATATTGTTCCTGTTGTTGACTCCCTTGCTGGGACGATATTGTTTTTATTGATGTTTCCATTGTGGATTCCCCCTGCCAGGATGTTATCATTGTGTTTGTTTGGGTGAGGAAGAGTGTAAACCACGAAGGCTGATGCCGTGCGTGAGATTGTGAGTGAGTGTTAAGGCACGAAGGGTGATGTCGTGCAGATATTGTGAGTGTTAATACACGAAGGGTGATGCCGTGCCATATTAATGAAATTAAAAGCACGAAGGGTGATGCCGTGTCATGATTATGAGAGAGTAAAAGCACGAAGGGTGGTGCCGTGCCGTTTCTGATGATTTCTATGGTGAGGACGAGAGTAAAAGCACGAAGGGTGATGCCGTGCACTTGTCATTGTGTTATTAATTCCGTTGCTTCGAGTTTGATATTTACTTTGTCGCTTTGCTTTTTATTTGTTATAACTTGGTACCCCTCTCAGCATGTTTCCCCTTTTACCCTCTTACTCTGTTTAATTCTTGTTATTATTGCTTCCGGTATATGATTTAATTGTACAGGTTATTTGGTTGTTGTGTCCTAGCCTCGTCACTACATCGCCGAGGTTAGGCTCGACACTTACCAGTACATGGGGTCAGTTGTACTGATGCTACACTCTGCACTCTTTTGTGCAGATCCCGGTACTGGACCCTACAGACCATAGATTGAGGTTGCTGCCTTCAGTCCAGTGGATACCCGAGGTAGTCCTGCAGGCGTCCGCAGGCCTTGGCGTCCCCTTCTATCATATTTCCAGTCTGTTTTTATCTATTTCTGAGACAGACTTGTATTTTTCTTGTTCAGACCACTACTTGTAGTATTCCTAGATAGTCCATGATATTGTGACACCAGTTCTGGGTGGATTTCTATTTTGGATTTCGTACTAGTATTATATTAAACTGTTAAATTCTATTCTTCCGCATTTTATTCCGCTGTTTATGTTATGTTATCTTGTAAATTGCTAAAAGATAAAAGTAAAAAGGTAAAATAATCAGTAACATTGGCTTGCCTAGCAGGTTCAATGTTAGGCGCCATCACGGTCCCGACGGTGAGAAATTCGGGTTGTGACACTTTCTCTCGATTTCTCCACCCCCAGTCCCTCCAAACTTTATTACCCTATAATTTTGCGGTTCGATTGTCTTCATCCTACGATTGGAGTAATACTTAATATTTGTACAGATTATCTACAACTTATTTAGAACCGCAAAAGAAAAAGTTTGTGAAGTTTGTAGGTGTTGGCCCAAGTAAAGGTTAGTTTTGAAGATTGACAAAGGAACTCAGGATGAACCAGGTCCATCACTCAGGTGCACAGAAACGGGCAGATTTGAGCATGTGGGTTTCACGTGAAGGAGATAAGCTTAACTTGGTGTATTTAATATCTCCTGATCGAAAAGGTTACATAATTGATAAGGAGGAGGAGTCCTTAGTCAAAGAGAACACAATTCAAGATAGAGAAAGGAGTGAGAAGTTGAAATCAACTAGAACTCTTCCACCAAGGAAGAGTTGCATCAGAACTCTAGTTATTTCTTCATCTACTAACTCTATAAATTGCAGGATGTTCTCACATTAAATTCGTTGCACAAAAACGCAGAAGTTAAACGTGAATTGAGAGCAAAATAGCAAGGCTTTTTGCAAGCAGTTCTTGTGTGATTCAAGTGTGCAAACCAGAAGCTACATGAACAAGATTGAAGAACCAGTTCCATAAAGAGTTTTATGTGTCTTTCTTTATTTCTAGTTCAATTGTAGTAGGTGTTTCATATTGTACCTTTCAGCTTTATCTAGAAGCAATTATAATAGGTATTTTGAGTATTCAAGTTAGAGTTAACTTGAAGTTGTCGCAGCAGTTAGAGGCTGGTTGCCACAACGGGATTAGAGTTAATCCTTAGGTTTACAAAGAGTTTTGTAAATGCTGTGTTGGCTCAGTGATTTTAGTGGAAGTTTGGGAAAATCCTACTAAGTAGTAGGTCGTGGTTTTTTCACCTTTTGAGCCAGGTGTTTTCCACGTAAAATCTCTGTGTTCTTTATTTTATGTACGTTTAATTCCGCAAATAGTAGTAATAAGTACACCTAGAAGAACCAGGTCATTCCAGAAGCAGTTTAAGCGAAAAATTGAGTACCACACAAATCACCCCCCCTCTTGTGTGGTATTGACGTTTAGAACATCAATTTGTATCAGAGCAGGTTATCCTTGAAGAGGCTAACACCTTAGGAAAAGATCAACATGAGTGCACCACCTGGGAACTGGGAAGGGCAATCCACTATTAGGCCTCCACTTTTCAATGGTCAGTACTATTCTTGGTGGAAGAACAGGATGAGGGATCACTTAATAGGAGAAGACTATGAACTCTGGGACATAGTCACTGATGGTCCTCTAGCAACTACAAAGAAGAATGCTCAAGGAGTGGATGTGCCAAAAACTAGAGCTGACTGCACTACTGAGGATTTAAGAAAATGGGAGAAAAATGCTAAGGCCAAGAAATGACTTGTGTGTGGACTTGGTCCAGATGAGTACAGTAGAATTCAAAGTTGTACCATTGCTAAGAAAATCTGGGATACTTTGCAAGTTGCACATGAACGAACACCTCAAGTGAAGAGGTCCCGAGGAACACTGCTGTATTCTCAATATGAGAATTTTACCATGAAGGAAGGGGAAACCATCCAAGAGATATATACAAGGTTCACCACACTGACAAATGAACTTAAGTCTCTTGGAAGGGTTATCCTTGAAGAAGACAAAGTTGAGAAGAAAGGGTACTGCCAATCTCTTGGGAAAGCAAAATCACAGCTATTCAGGAATCAAAGAACATTGCCACTCTCAAGTTGGATGAGCTAATTGGAAATCTCACTGCCTATGAACTTAGAAGGCAAACCATGAAGATGGATGCACCTAAGAAGGAAAGGAGCCTGGCATTCAGAATCACTGAAGGTGCTGATCTAGATGAGGATGAAATGACCATGATCACAAAGGATTTTAAGAAGTACCTAATAAGAGAAAATGGTCCT
>NW_017670851.1:0-14585 GCF_001879085.1 Nicotiana attenuata | reverse complement strand
CTGTCTAAGGAGTGTGTGATTTTGAAAGCTAAGTGCAAAAACCTGAAACTTATGGCTAGTGAAAGTGAATGTAAAAAATGACTGAGTTGAAGAACCAGGTTCATGAACTTGACACCACAGTCCTAGAGCTTAAAATCTGAAAAATCTAAAAATTGAAAATTAGGAAACTAGTAAAAAGAAAATCTGATCACACACAACTCACTTTAGAAGAAAAATGTAGGAAAAATGAAAGATGAGTTGTACAAAAGAGATGAGCAGATAAGAGTCCTTAAGGAGGATCTAAACAAGGTTAAGCACGAGCTAGATAGAACCTGTAAATGGAATAGATCCTCCGATGCACTTTCATGGCTACATTAACACCATAGTAGCAATAAGAGAGGACTTGGATACGGGACCCCTGCACCTAAGTGGGATCCCAAAAGCAAGTACCTCACACTTCCTGAGAACAAAATTTGCACACACTGTGGTAAAACTGGTCACTATAAATCTGAATGTATTGCAAAAGAAAAGGCTAGTAAAAAATAAAGAATTTGTTCAAGGGAAAAATAGGCTGCCAGGTTGGGCTAAAAAGAATCTGATTCACCCTTTTGCCTATAGAAAGGGACCCAAACTAGTTTGGGTTCCTAAGACTAACTCCTGATTTCCTTTTATGGGTCCAAGTGAAAGGGAGCAGCCAAATATGGTACATGGATAGTGGCTGCTCAAAGCATATGACAGGAAGCAAGAACCAGTTCCTTTCACTTGAGGACCTTAAAGGAGGTAATGTCTCCTTTGGAAATGGGAAGAAAGGTGAGATTATTGGGGTTGGAAAGATAGGTAAGACTGTTTATCACTCTATTGAGAATGTCTACTTGATAGATGGCCTAAAGTAAAGTCTAATCAGTGTATCACAATTATGTGATAAAGGTAACTTGGTAGCATTCACCACTACCAAATATTTTGTGATTAATATTACCACTGACAAGATTGTTTTTGCAAGGAAAAAGAGTAAACAATACATGCATTATAGATTTGTCCACACTTTCAGAAGATGAAGTCACTTGCTTAAGTGTGTTGGACAATGATCCCCTCCTTTGGCACAAGAGACTTGGACATGCAAGTCTGAGTCAACTCAACAAATTAGTCTCCAAGGATTTGGTGATAGGGCTGCCTAACATCAAGTTCAAGGAAGACAAAGTTTGTGAGGCTTGTGCAAGGGGGAAGCAGGTAAGATCCTTCTTTTAAATGCAAGAAAGTGGTAAGCACCACCAGAATGATGGAACTGGTCCATATGGATCTCTGTGGTCCAATGAGAACATTAAGCAGAGGTGGTAAAAGATATGTGATGGTGCTTGTTGATGATTACTCTAGGTTTACTTGGACATTATTTTTAACATCTAAAGATGAAGCATTTGACATGTTTACTTCTTTTGTTAGAAAAACTCAGAAACAACTAGGTAATTAATTTGCATCAATTAGGTCTATCATGGAACTGAATTCGAAAATGCTAAGTTTGCTGAATTTTTGCATGCTACATCATAAATAGTTGCATGACTAGACTTCTTGTTAAGAAGATTCCCTATGAGTCACTTAAAGGGAGAAAGCGAAATATATCCCATCTTAGGGCATTTCTATGCAAGTGCCTTGTGCACAATAATGGCAAAGACTCCCTAGGTAAGTATGATCCCAGAAGTTATGAGGGAGTATTCTTGGGATATTTTTCACATAGTAAAGCTTATAAGATATACAGTAAAAGAACTATGTGTGTAGAAAAAATATATATGTTATTTAAAACTAACATTCTTTCTGAGAAGCAGGAGAAAGATAATGAAGAGATTGGGCTGATAAGAAATTCAAATGGTGAAACCATAGTCCAGCCTGCAGAAGCATCACAAGAAGGAACATGTGATGGAACATGTCCTTCCACCCATGGCAACATGACAGGGGGAACTGACTAGAGAGGAACTGATCCTCAAACCTCGAGGGAACCTGTCCATGAACATATTACTTAGTAACAATACCAGGAAGGAACATCCAAAGAAATTGACACTCCTAGTGCAACATCCACGAAATTAGATATAGATGAACCTGGTTCATCTGTTGATCAGAAGTTGTATAGGGGAATGATTGGTTCTCCGTTGTATCTTACTGCTAACAGACCTGACATTGTTTTCAGTAGAGGTCTTTGTGCTCTATTTCAAGCAAATCCAAAGAAGTCCCACTGGACTGTTGTCAAGAGAGTATTGAGATACTTGAAAGGCACCACTGACCTTTGCCTTTGGTATCCAAAAGGTAGTAATTTTAACCTAGTGGGATATGCTCACGCTGATTATGCAGGTTTCCTTGTGGAGGAAGAGCACCTCAGGTATGGCACACTTCCTTGGTTCATGTCTTGTGTCATGGGCTACCAAAAAGCAAAATTCAATGGCCTTATCTACTGCTGAAGCTGAGTATGTTGCTGCTGCTTCATGTTGTGCTCAATTGTTGTGGATCAAACAACCATTACTGAACTTTGGAATTGATGTTGGTTTCATCCCTATATTTTCTATGATAACACTAGTGCTATTAGTATGACTAAGAATCCGGTCCATCATAAGAGAACTAAGCACATAGATGTTAGACACCATTTTTTGAGGGACAACTATGAGAAAGGCTTGATCACTATGGAGTTTTGTGCTACTGACAAGCAAATTGCTGACATCTTCACAAAAGCCTTAGGTAGAGATCACTTTGAGAGGAACAGGTGGAATTAGGGATGATTAAGATCATCTAAAAGGACCAGTTCAAGGTTAAACGAAAAAAATGAAAAAAAATGAAAAAAATTTTGGTTAGAAAGTCTGTAAATTGTGTATAATTAGATTAAATCTTGCTCAGTCTCATACTTTCCATAGTATACTCTTGTGTCATGTTCTAAAATGACTCATTAATCTCTAATGATATTTTCTCTATTTTGGCAAATTTAGACTTACAAAAGAGAATTTTCAGTGAAGAACCTGGTTCATCAAGATAACACAGTATGTTTTCTACACTCTGCATAATTTGAAATAACTATATTTGGATCATGAGCAGAGTCCTACCAAATACCAAACTTCTTTTGGACTTATCTATTACAAGTGAACCAGTCCCGTTTAAAAGAGTCCCAACCGAATGGAAGTACCTAGATTCTAGGGATACACTCCAATGTCTCTTCAAAGCTGAATTTCAGTTTGATTAAAACTTCTAAGAGTCTGAAAAGCTGTAGTTACCCCATCAATTATTCCCTGTATATTGATCAGCTTTAGTGTATTTCTTACTTCATCTCTCTCAAGCCGTAAAAAACTCTCATTGTTCTTTCATCTTCCAAACACAATCTAATTCTCTTCTCTTCCATACCCTAGCCCAGATATGTCAAAAACCTCTGAAAATCCTTCATCACCACCACAGGAAACAACTTCCACACCTTCTACAACACCAATCTCTAAGAAAAGTAGAGTTAAGATGATGGCTCGTAAGATTTTTGCTGAAGGAGAGAAGATCAAGAAAATAAACAAGCAATTGAAAGCAGGTAGGGAAGAAGAATCCTAGAAATCTGAAGATTCATTTAAGTCTGCTACTAAGGGGGAAGAAAGTAGGTCTTTCAAAACTGAACAGGTATCTTCTGATTCTAAAGTTTCTCTTGAGACAATTCCTAAAGTTGCTGCAAATTTGGAGAATAGATTTGTAGGATGTATAGCAGGTATAGAGTCTACATAATCTGGAGAAGTTGGTGGTAAAAATGAAAAAAAAAAGGAGAGCAAGGGCGCTAGGAGTACTGTGAGGGGAAAGGGGACAAGAGTGGTTGATTCTTCACCCACTCCTGTTGGTATAATAAAAATTGGTGCAATGGTTGTTTGGGGAGAGGAATTTACTGAAATAGAAGAGAGTGTGAGCAAAACAGGGGGAAGTGGGAAGTTGCTGAGGGGTAGGTTCAACTTGAGAAATATAGATGAACCTGTTCCATCTGAACAGGAAACCCTCTTGGACCTACTGATAGGGTTATCAATGGCACCAAAACTCATGCCATTCCCTATGGTTTCATTCTCACAACTGTGCTTGCACATTTCAAGGTACCTATGAAGAAGTGGGGTTAATACTCTGCTTGCTTGCGATTATGAAGTCAATGTCATTCTTAATGAACCTGGTTCATCTAAAAAGACACCTATCAATAGCAAAGTCAGAGTCTTGGTACAGGAGAGTGAGGCAAAGGATGTTGAGATAGCAAGGCTGAAGACACGATTGGTTGAGGTAGAATCTGAGAGAGATGTTCTCAGAACTGAACTTGCAAGGGAAAAGGAGAAGAATGATGGAATTCTTCAAGACATGCTGAAACTTCTCCAAGCAAATAACTCAGCCCCTACCTCTTCCAAGCCTTAAATCCTAGCCTAGTGTAGATCAACTAGTGACCCAATTCGGGACTTTTTGTTTCTTTTGCTCATGTTTTCAGTATTTTTATTTCTTCTTATGCTTTGTGGTAGAATCTTATCAATCATCAATGAAATTTACTGCCTTTTGCTCTAACTGTTTGTTTATATTTCTTTGATGGTTAAAATTCTTAGCTTGATCTATGATGATTAATTCATGATTGCATTTGAAGTAGCCCAGTGGCCATGAGTAAGTTTTAAAATCTGGTTATCTCACATTTTTTATGCAACTTTTCGATGATGCCAAAAGGGGGAAAAAGGTTGTGCTTTAAACAAGTGATGTTTATACTTTGAACAGTGATGTTTATAACCTAATGTACCTGGTCCTTGATGATAAGTGATATAAAGGAAAAATGTTTCTAACATTGTGTTGATGTTTGAGTTGAGTTCTGGCAGGGCCTAAGTGTATGAAAAGCACAGTGTTTGTCATCATCAAAAAGGGGGAATTTGTTGGCCCAAGTAAATGTTAGTTTTGAAGACTGACAAAGGAACTCAGACATGAACCAGGTCCATCCCATCAACTCAGGTGCACAGAAACGGGCAGATTTGAGCATGTGGGTTTCACGTGAAGGAGATAAGCTTAACTTGGTGTATTTAATATCTCCTGATCGAAAAGGTTGCATAATTGATGAGGAGAAGGAGTCCTTAGTCAAAGAGAACACAATTCAAGATAGGGAAGGAGTTAGAATTGAAAATCAACTAGAACTCTTCCACCAAGGAAGAGTTGCATCAGAACTCTAGTTATTTCTTCATCTACTAACTCTATAAATTGCAGGATGTTCTTACATTAAATTCATTGCACAAAAACGCAGAAGTTAAACGTGAATTGAGAGCAAAATAGCAAGGCTTTTTTGCAAGCAGTTCGTGTGTGATTCAAGTGTACAAACCAGAAGCTACATGAACAAGATTGAAGACAAGTTCCATAAAGAGTTTTTATGTGTCTTTCTTTATTCTAGTTCAATTGTAGTAGGTGTTTCATATTGTACCTTTCAGCTTTATCTAGAAGCAATTGTAATAGGTATTTTGAGTATTCAAGTTAGAGTTAACTTGAAGTTGTCGCAGCAGTTAGAGGTTGGTTGCCACAACGGGATTAGAGTTAATCCTTAGGTTTACAAAGAGTTTTGTAAATGCAGTGCTCAGTGATTTTAGTGGAAGTTTGGGAAAATCCTACTGAGTAGTAGGTCGTGATTTTTTCACCTTTTGAGCCAGGTGTTTTCCACGTAAAATCTCTGTGTTCTTTATTTTATGTACGTTTAATTCCGCAAACAGTAGTAATAAGTACACCTAGAAGAACCAGGTCCTTCCAGAAGCAGTTTAAGCGAAAAATTGAGTACCACACAAATCACCCCCCTCTTGTGTGGTATTGACGTTTAGAACATCAGTAGGTTTTTTTTTATTGAGAGAATAAGAAGTAACAACTTTTTATCGGTAATTGATAATAAAAATAAAAAACTTAAACGGAATAATGTCCTATCTTTTCTTTCTTTTCCTAGTAATTCATCACATTTTACTTCCCACAATCCCTCATAAGAATATTAAAGCTTATCTTACCTAACTTTTTCTCGACTTCTCCACCCCCAATCCCTCCAAACTTTATTACCCTATAACCTCTATGCGGTCCGATTGTCTTCATTCTATGACCTGGGTAATAACTAAGATTTGTATAAATCATCTACAACTTATCTAGAATCGCAAAAGAAAAAATCTGTGAAGTTTGTAGGCTATTGAGAGAATAAGAAGTAACAGCTTTTATTGGTAATTGATAATAAAAATAAAAAATAAAAACGAAACAGTGTCCTATCTTTTCTTTCTTTTCCTAGTAATTCATTACCTTTTACTTCTCACAACCCCTCATAAGAATATTAAAGCTTCTCTTACTTAACTTTCTCTCGATTTCTCTACCCCCAGTCCCTCTGTCACAACCCAAAATCCAACTAGTCGTGATGGAATCTAACTCAACCCGCTAGGTAAGCCAATTTATAACTATCCAATTCTAACAAAATTAATAAGGCAATTAAATAAAAAAAATATCTGAATCTTATAAATTCCCCAAGAACTTGTAGTAAAGATCATGAGCTTCTAAGATTAGAATTTACAATGCTGGTATGAAATAAATACATCATCTCTTCGAAAAGTACATAAACATAATTTTATAATATAAGGCCACCATGAACAAGAGGCAGCTACAACCGGAACGCACGTACGTCTTCAACTTCAGCTACCGCCGATCACAGCAACATCAACATTCAACATCTGCAAGCAAGGTGCAGAAGTGTAGTATGAGTACAACCGACCCCATGTACTCAATAAGTAACAAACCTAACCTTAGGTTAAAAGTAGTAACGAGCTGGAACATAGGTCGGAGTCCAACACCAATAGCCAACAACAGTTCATAAAACCATAATAAAAAAATAATAAAAGAAGTAACTCAGAGATAAAATGATCAGCTCCTTCATAGTTCTAAAAAATAGGTCTTCTTTTCAAGTAAACCGGTGAAAATCCAAATCTTTTGCTGAAATCGCCAAAAAGAAAATGAGTAAGTTTGAAAGCTATAATTTTTCCCAAAAACTTTCCACGGGTAAATGTTTCATTTTCGAATGGCATGAGGAAAACACATCTCTATGACTATATGTCAATATGTGTTGTCTTGAATGACGTGATACATCATGAGAAAAAATACATCTCTATGCATGTATGTCATATGTGCATGTCAATGCCATGTACCTCAGAGATGAACTCATGTACTCACACTCTCAGAGTAGTCAATCTCACTGTCTCACACTTTCCGATCATCATGCTCAATCACTCCCTACTATATATGGCCAATCCAGACCAGGAAAGATCCATCCCGGAATATATTTATTAAATGACCATCAGTCACTGAGTACTGAGTAGGGCCAGATCCAGCCCGTGAGGAAGATCCATCCCCAACGGTGTATAAATGCTTCGGACAAGATCCATGTCCAGGGAAGAGACTGAGATATGATATGCATATGACTGAGTATGTAATGTAATGAAAGGAGATAACTCAATAGCAGAATTGACCTGCGTGGGTTCCAACAGGATAAGCATGTAGCTTAGACATGGTCTCTAACATGGATCACAACTCAATAGCTCAAGTACGTAGAAATGTCATGGTTACAGGTAAGATCATGTATCTACACAATACCAAAAAAATAACGGAGTCGCAATTCACACGGTGCACGCCCACACGCCCGTCGCCTAGCATGTGCGTCAACTCAACACCAATCACATAGCACGTAATTTGGGGTTTCATACCCTCAACACCAAGTTTTGAAGTGTTACTTACCCCCGAACAAGCCAATTTCAAAACCGACCAAGCCAAGCGATGCTCCAAAAATATCATCTCGTATGTACCGATCTCCGAACGGCTCAAAACTAGCCAAAAGCAACTCAAATACATCAAATAATGCTAAAGGAAACAAACCCATCGATACATGTTGAATCTCTAACCAAAAGCCCAAAATCATCCAAAAAGTCCAACCCGGGTCCGCACCTCGGAACCTAATAAAACTCACTAAATCCGACAACCCATTCAATTACGAGTCCAACCATACTAGTTTCACTCAAATCCGACTCCAAATCGATGTTCAAAATTCAAAAATTTACATTATGAAACCTTAGGCTAAAACCCCCAATTTCTCTTTAAAATTCACCAACCAGTTGCCTAAAATGAAGATAGATTCATGGAATAAGATCAAAACCAAGAGTAGAATACTTACCCCAATCCTTGTGATGAAAATTGCTCCAAATATTGCCTCGATCCGAGGTCCACATCTCAAAATATGATAAAAGAACCAAAACCTCGATTTTATAGCTTCTGCCCAACACTTTCCGCATTTGCGGACAAATCGTCGCATCTGCGACCACTGCTTCTGTGGTAAATGTTTTGCTTTTGCGAAGAGCCCTTGACCAGCAACCATCGCTTATGTGATCGCGCTTCTGCGCACTTGAACCGCATATGCGGTTGCGTAGGTGCGCCCAAGCACCCGTGCGATGCTCACGCCCATCTCCCCTTCATGCTTCTGTGATGACACTGCCACTTTTGCGGCTCTGCACCTGCGCCCAATACTCCGCAGGTGCGGTCACACCAGAAACAGCAGCCTTAGAAATTCAACATGAAATGAAAATGATCCGAACCTCATCCGAAACTCACTCGAGACACTCGGGACCCGTCCAAATATACCAACAAGTCCCATAACATAATACAGACCCACTCGAGGCCTCAAATCAAACATAACAACATCGAAACAACGAATCGCACCTCAATTCAAACTTGATGAACTTTGAACTTTGAACTTCCATAACACGTGACGAAACTTAGCAAACCAACCCGGAATGAACCCAAATTTTGCACACAATTATCAAATGACATAACGAAGCTATTCCAATTCCCGAAACCACAATCCGAATCCGATATCAAAAAGTTCACTCCCGGTCAAACTTTTCAAAAATACAACTTTTGCCATTTCAAGCAAAACTCAACTATGGACCTCCAAATCACAATCCGGACACGCCCCTAAGTTCAAATCACCCAACGGAGCTAACGGAACCATCAAAGCTCCAATCCGAGGTCAAATACTAAAAAGTCTAACTTGGTCAACTCTTCCAATTTAAAGCTTCCTAGTTGAGAATCATCCTTCCGAATCAATTCTGAATAACCTGAAATCCAAAACCGACGATTCGCACAAGTCATAATACATCGTACGGAGCTACTTATGCCCGTAAACTACAGAGCGAAGTGCAAATGCTCAAAATGACCGGTCAGGTTGTTACATCCTCCCCCACTTAATCATACGTTCGTCCTCGAACGTGTCCAGAGTTGTTCCATAGCCGCCAAACCACCGTATAACCTTTCCATGCACTTACCCGGGGGTGATCCCACGTCACCCTATTCTATATAGGCTCGACAACACAACATACTAAAGATCGTTACTTCAACTTTAGCCCGTAAACCACATAATCCAATTACCAACATTCGGAATTTCCTACAAGGCCCGAACCTCGCAATCTACACACTGTATAAGTCTGAACAAGCTGTATCAAGCCATAACCATAACCCAAGACACAATCTTAGGATATGCCACATAACTCAATTACCCCTAGCGAAATTTCCAATCACAGTAGCTGCTCAAAACAACCCAATTCCGGTAATAAATCTCATATCAAACAAAACCTTGTTCTAAAACCTTCGTACACTGCCGATGATGAAAGAAACACGCAGAAACTCATAACCATTCACCAGATCAACAAGTCATGGAGCTCCCTCTCATTCAACAAGAACTGTAGCCAATTTCTAAGCCGACTTTTGATATTATCCTTCCAAATATACCACAATCAAATCCGATAGCACCCATCCTAGATCCAACGACCTCGTCTTATCAAATACCAACTACTCTACAGACATGCCACACCAATACAACCTTAAACCATAAATCGTGCAATCCGTGCACCAATACGCAACAATTCAAATGTATTCAAACATGGAAAAATGACTCAAACGAGAGAACCGTCCCGCAAGCTCAACAAGTCCCACCACAACTCAATGATTAAAATCCATCACACAACGTAGAACGATAACACACGAATCTAACACAAAGGATCATATCTCCACATAAATCCATTGTAATGCGCGACCCCATCCAAATACTGGTCCATATGATATACTTCAAGCCATCCTCCTCAAAATCAATAACGACGCGCAGTTCGATATCAAATACCCAAGGTGCATTACCATAACCACGGGGAAGAAAATAAACAATGCCACAAAATCTCGAAAGAACATAGCTAATGCGCCATCAATCATTCAACACCCAAATGCCCATCTCGCCCCAATTTTGCTATAAGGCCCCAATAGAACCGCACCATGTGAGCATATAACCAACGAATCACAACCCCTCGTAGCATAGAAGGGTAACTCATAGAACATATCATAGCACGAATAAGCTCAACTCTAACCAAATGGCACATCCCTCAACAATACAGAGCACACTAATCTGACCATGTGCAAAATACACATCCTCATTGGGCCTACCAATGAGCCTTAAACTAACTCTGGTCATTCACAAATAGATAAATAACCCTCTGAAGGTCCACAATGACCTAACCATAACACGTACCATCCTCTGAATAGCTTTGGCCATATTTTCACAGTCCACAATCACAAAATAATCTACTTCTGAGAATCCCCGATCTCCAAATCCATAGAACACACGAATCACCATATATGATCCCAACTCCATCGCCCTAATGTCTAACACATCTCTCATGCACGATCCTCCCACGAGGAATACTTCTAAAATCTTTCCATGCCACATAGAAAAATCAAAATATCAACAGTCGATCAATCAGACGAGTATCGTAATACTAATGAAGCATCCGTAAGTCAAAACACAATGCGCCAACTGAAATACGCACCATTCTCTGGTAATAACAAGTAGTAATACCATTCACCTAGTCATCTGAAATCATCCATGTTGCCTAAGAATTCATGAACTTCCCTTCATAACTGAATCGTGACCTTGCACACGCAAATCTTAATCCCACATAACACACCGCATCAATTATGCCATCATGTGAAGCACACAAGAATCTCATAATCAACTCTGAGTCACAATCGAAATACATGCCTGATCAGTCAGAAACCTTCCATTTGATCTCATCCAGGAGAAAATCCTAACATGGAACATGTTTCACACGCCGGTAGGAAATATACACCTCGAACTATGGTAGAAACCATTGAGAACACCTTGAAACCCCTTTGTACATCACCAAGATATCAGAATTGAATCTTTCTAACACAACCAATCCATGCAGTTCGCCGAACCTAAGAGTATTGCCACAAAACACCGGTAGAAACTCACTACATCATAAGTACCCAAAGAACCGATCATATCCATTACGGTGCCGATCCAATCTACTACTAAACTGTCCTATTTCTCCGAGTTTCTTCGGAATTGCCTTCAAGATGATACTCCTCCTTTCTAGAACACCACGATCCTTACCCAACTCACCACAAGAGATCCTAGCATAAAACCACATGCCCTAATGTCCATAAGCCGTTGTATTCCCTTTTAAGCACCCCAAAAGTACCACGACTGAGATACACACTCTAAAGAGACCTTCTATGAATTTAAAGTTATTCCTTTTACCTTTATGATACTGAAATGTAAAATCCATATTGATACAGAAATACCACAAGCCCCGACACCATCCGATGCAAATCTCAAATTCTAGCCATATACAAATCCGCAAAGTTCTCAATTACTACATATAAATCTTGAATCCATTAGAACCTTCTCGATATTCATCCACTCTACTCAAATCTCAATTGCACCGCCCAAACGGCCGAACGACCCGTGACCCATTAGCACGACAACACCCAAAGAAGTAACCTCACCCTAACGCAACCAAGAAAATTCCTAATTCACGCACACTACATCCTTCATGAATAACCACTCAATCATTCCATGATTTCCATATACCCATAGAGTGCAATACAACCCGTATCCAAAAATTCTCTTACTCGATTCATCCTCGATCTCAACCTCTGTAAGTCATAACTAGTTCATAAGTATACCTCAAACCGAAATCTATACAACACATAACCATGCAATCAACTCGTCGATAGCAGCCTCTCCCACTTGGCTCAAAGCCATAGGACAAAACACCCTATAACTCAAAATGCCCATACTCTATTACTGTCATAATACCACAGTGAAATTCAACTAAGTCCTTCATAAGCTCGTGTAACACAAACCACCTAATACTTTAAATTTATCTGCAAGTCTCGCATTCATCACTATAATAGTCAATCCAACTTCCCCAAGTGATCCAACCTCAAATTGCAACACATATAATCCACTGGTGAGAGAAAACTCTCCACAAAAACAACTTAGGGAATCACACAACCTGAGGACGCCCCGTAGGGGATAACCCACCTGCTTAGTCTCAAATGGACATTTCCTTATACCCTTCCACAGCCACAATTACTACGCAATTACTTAATCTTCCTGAGTCTAAACTCACCAACAAGGCATGAGAACCTAATCTGTCCCACAGCTAAACAACATGAAAGATCCTCCAATACATTCATAACTGGAGACTATACGTCACATCAAGATAAAAGTCGAGCACCCAATAGTCCTCTTTTACATCACCAACAAACTCATCTCATCACATTCAATCTATCTGGACATACCCGTAGCCACATCATACTCATCATATATCCGTCCAACCACTCGTCGAGTCACAAATTGCACTCATAGGGACGCTAAAGGACATATAAGTCCAAAAGCACATGCTCACAAAACTGAAATCCCCGTGCTCAAGCTACCGTCAAAAACCCGACCTCAAGTCCTCCAAACTGTCCCTTCATCAGCACATAGAAATCACATCTCGCACCTCATCCATGGAATCACAAGCCGTTGATGCAGAGCTGATACCGAGCGCTCACATGCGCATACGAATGCGTGGAAGGAATTCAAAGAGTTACGCTTCAAGCTGAATCAATGTTGCACGATAAGGAAAGAAAGATGGGAAGTATATCCTAAATGTCCTGTAGCCTCTGGAAGATAGGTGTGGACGTCATCATACCTATCCGCAAGACTCTACTAGACACTTGCTCATGACTTGTAGAACCTATGAACCTAGAGCTCTGATGCCAACTTGTCACGACCCAAAATCCAACTAGTCGTGATGAAACCTAACTCAACCCGCTAGGTAAGACAATTAACAACTATCCAATTCTAATGAAATAAATAAGGCAATTAAATAAAAGAAAATATCTGAATCTTATACATTCCCCAAGAATTGGTAGTACAAATCATGAGCTTCTAAGATTAGAATTCACAAAACTGGTATGAAATAAATACATCATCTGTTAGAAAAGTACATAAATAGATTTTTATAATATAAGGCCACCATGAATAAGAGGCAACAACAACCAGAACGCAGGTACGTCTTCAACTTCAGCTCCCGCCGATCACAGCAATATCAACATTCAACATCTGCACGCAAGGTGCAGAAGTGTAGTATGAGTACAACCGACCCCATGTACTCAATAAGTAACAAACCTAAGCTTAGGTTAAAATTAGTGACGAGCTGAAATATAGGTCGGAGTTTAACACAAATAGCCAACAACAGTTCATAACAACATAATAAAAAATAATAAAAGAAGTAACTTAGAGATAAAATGCTCAGCTCGTTCACAGTTCCAGAAAATAGGTCTGCTTTTCAAGTAAATCGGTGAAAATCCAAATCATTTACTGAAATCGCCAAAAAATATGAGTAAGTTTGAAAACTGTAATTTTTCCCAAAAACTTTCCACGATAAATGTTTCATTTTCAAATGGCATGAGGAAAATACATCTCTATGCATATATGTCAATATGTGTGAGAAGTCATGAATGACGTGATACCGTACAACATGAGGAAAAGTGCATCTCTATGCCTGTATGTCATAGGTGCATGTCAATGACATATACCTCAGAGATGAACTCATGTACTCACACTCTCAGAGTACTCAATCTCACTGTCTCACACTTTCTACTCATCATGCTCAATCACTCTGTACTGTATATGGCCAATCCGGCCCAGAGAAGATCCATCCTGGCATATATACATCAACTGACCATCAGTCACTCAGTACTGAGTAGGGCCAAATCCAGCCCGTGGGGAAGATATATCCCTAGGTATATAAATGGTTCGGACAAGATCCATATCCAAGGAAGATCCATCCCTCAATATAATCAATTGAGCTCACTGGGAGTATGTGCAGACTCCGGAGGGGTTCCTTCAGCACAAGCGCTATCATAAAATAGTATAACCGCTGCGGCATGCAACCCAATCCCATAAACATCTCTCATAATCAAGACCTCAGCCTTACTCAGTCATCAATCTCTCTAGTCTCTCGGCTCACAATTCCATGAAACTAGCCCAAAATGATGATATGATGTGTCAATAAATAGTAACATAGACTGAGATACGATATGCATATGACTGAGTATGTAATGTAATGAAAGCAGATAACTCAATAGCAGAATTAACCTGCGTGGGTTCCAACAGGATAAGCATGTAGCTTAGACATGGTCTCTAAAACGGNTGGATCACAAACTCAAATAGCTCAAAAGTCGTAGAAAACTGTCAT